>NW_027672979.1:0-119000 GCF_964194105.1 Spermophilus citellus
GTTGGATTTAGAGTTCCAAATATATGTATCAATATAGGAGAAAACAGAGTGAAACCTAAAAATTCAAACTGTTACTGGAAATGAACGCTTCAACATTGAAGAACGAAATTTGGGGAACCAAGTCGCCTTAGTGTACTGATCATTACCTGAAAGTATCATCCAGTTTGGGTGAAAAAATATTTGCTGAGATTTCTGGAGATTCGTAATTTTTGGAAGTTTGGCAACCCCTTTCCATGAAAGTGTTTCTCGCCAGTCACTGCTTAGCGCTACATCAAGTGGAATCAAAACATCGTGATAGAACGCGAAACTACTTTATTGTGTCAAGTTTCAAGAAGCTAGCACAAACCGTGTTGGATTTAGAGTTCCAAATACATCTACCAATATAGGAGAAAACAGAGTGAAACCTAAAAATTCAAACTGTTACTGGAAATGAACGCTTCAACATAGAGGAACGAAATTTGGGGAACCTAGTCGGCTTTGTGTACTAATCGTTACCTGAAAGTATCATGCAGTTTGGGTGAAAAAATATTTGCTGAGATTTCTGGAGATTTGAAATTTTTGGAAGCTTGGCAACCCCTTTCCATGAAAGTGTTTCTCGCCAGTCACTGCTTAGGGCTACATCAAGAGGAAACAAAACATAGAGATAGAACGCGAAAGTACTTTATTGTGTCAAGTTTCAAGAAGCTAGCACAAACCGTGTTGGATTTAGAGTTCCAAATACATGTATCAATATAGGAGAAAACAGAGTGAAACCTAAAAATTCAAACTATTTCTGGAAATGAACGGTTCAACATAGAAGAACGAAATTTGGGGAACCAAGTCACCTTAGTGTACTGATCATTATCTGAAAGTATCATCCAGTTTGGGTGAAAAAATATTTGCTGATAATTCTGGTAGTTCGTAATTTTTGGAATCTTGGCAACCCCTTTCCATGAAAGTGTTTCGTGCCAGTCACTGCTTAGGGATACATCAAGAGGAAACAATACATAGAGATAGAACGTGAAACTACTTTATTGTGTCAAGTTTCAAGAAGCTAGCACAAACCGTGTTGGATTTAGAGTTCCAAATACATCTACCAATATAGGAGAAAACAGAGTGAAATCTAAAAATTCAAACTGTTACTGGAAATGAACGCTTCAACATAGAAGAACAAAATTTGGGGAACCAAGTCGCCTTTGTGTACTGCTCATTACCTGAAAGTATCATCCAGTTTGGGTGAAAAAATATTTGCTGAGATTTCTGGAGATTCGTAATTTTTGGAAGTTTGGCAACCCCGTTCCATGAAAGTGTTTCTCGCCAGTCACTGCTTAGGGCTACATGAAGAGGAAACAAAACATAGAGATAGAATGTGAAACTATTTATTGTGTCAAGTTTCAAGAAGGTAGCACAAACCGTGTGGGATTTAGAGTTCCAAATACATCTATCAATATAGGAGAAAACAGAGTGAAACCTAAAAATTCAAACTGTTACTGTAAATGAACGCTTCAACATAGAAGAACGAAATTCGGGGATCCAAGTCGCCTTAGTATACTGAACATTACTTGAAAGTAACATCCAGTTTGGGTGAAAAAAATTTTTGCTGAAAATTCTGGAGGTTCGTAATTTTTGGAAGCTTGGCAACCCCTTTCCATGAAAGTGTTTCTCGCCAGTCACTGCTTAGCGCTACATCAAGTGGAAAGAAAACATCGTGATAGAACACGAATCTACTTTATTGTGTCAAGTTTCAAGAAGCTAGCACAAACCGTGTTGGATTTAGAGTTCCAAATACATGTATCAATATAGGAGAAAACAGAGTGAAACCTAAAAATTCAAACTGTTACTGGAAATCAACGCTTCAACATAGAAGAACGAAGTTTGGGGAACCAAGTCGGCTTAGTGTACTGACCATTACCTGAAAGTATCATCCAGTTTGGGTGTAAAAATATTTGCTTAGATTTCTGGAGATTCGTAAATTTGGGAAGCTTGGCAACCCCTTTCCATGAAAGTGTTTCTCGCCAGTCACTACTTAGGGCTACATCAAGAGGAAACAAAACATAGAGATAGAACGTGAAACTACTTTCTTGTGTCAAGTTTCAAGAAGCTAGCACAAACCGTGTTGGATTTAGAGTTCCAAATACATGTATCAATATAGGAGAAAACAGAGTGAAACCTAAAAATTCAAACTGTTACTGGAAATGAACGCTTCAACATAGAAGAACGAAATTTGGGGAACCAAGTCGCCTTAGTGTACTGATCATTACCTGAAAGTATCATCCAGTTTGGGTGAAAAAATATTTGCTGAGATTTCTGGAGATTCGAAATTTTTCTAAGATTGGCAACCCCGTTCCATGAAAGTGTTTCTCGCCAGTCACTGCTTAGGGCTACATCAAGAGGAAACAAAACATAGAGATAGAACGAGAAACTACTTTATTGTGTCAAGTTTCAAGCAACTAGCACAAACCGTGTTGGATTTAGAGTTCCAAATACATGTATCAATATAGGAGAAAACAGAGTGAAACCTAAAAATTCAAACTGTTACTGGAAATGAACGCTTTAACATAGAAGAACGAAATTTGGGGAACCAAGTCGCCTTAGTGTACTGATCATTACCTGATAGTATCATCCAGTTTGGGTGAAAAAATATTTGCTGAGATTTCTGGAGATTCAAAATTTTTCAAGCTTGGCAACCCCTTTCCAAGAAAGTGTTTCTCGTCAGTCACTGCTTAGGGCTACATCAAGAGGAAACAAAACATAGAGATCGAACGTGAAACTACTTTATTGTGTCAAGTTTCAGGAAGCTAGCACAAACCGTGTTGGATTTAGAGTTCCAAATACATGTATCAATATAGGAGAAAACAGAGTGAAACCTAAAAATTCAAACTGCTACTGCAAATGAACGCTTCAACATAGAAGAACGAAGTTTGGGGAACCAAGTCGGCTTAGTGTACTGATCATTACCTGAAAGTATCATCCAGTTTGGGTTAAAAAATATTTGCTTAGATTTCTGGAGATTCGTAAGTTTGGGAAGCTTGGCAACCCCTTTCCATGAAAGTGTTTCTCGCCAGTCACTGCTTAGGGCTACATCAAGAGGAAACAATACATCGAGATAGAACGTGAAACTACTTTATTGTGTCAAGTTTCAAGAAGCTAGCACAAACCGTGTTGGATTTAGAGTTCCAAATACATGTATCAATATAGGAGAAAACAGAGTGAAACCTAAAAATTCAAACTATTTCTGGAAATGAACGGTTCAACATAGAAGAACGAAATTTGGGGAACCAAGTCACCTTAGTGTACTGATCATTATCTGAAAGTATCATCCAGTTTGGGTGAAAAAATATTTGCTGATAATTCTGGTAGTTCGTAATTTTTGGAATCTTGGCAACCCCTTTCCATGAAAGTGTTTCGTGCCAGTCACTGCTTAGGGATACATCAAGAGGAAACAATACATAGAGATAGAACGTGAAACTACTTTATTGTGTCAAGTTTCAAGAAGCTAGCACAAACCGTGTTGGATTTAGAGTTCCAAATACATCTACCAATATAGGAGAAAACAGAGTGAAATCTAAAAATTCAAACTGTTACTGGAAATGAACGCTTCAACATAGAAGAACAAAATTTGGGGAACCAAGTCGCCTTTGTGTACTGCTCATTACCTGAAAGTATCATCCAGTTTGGGTGAAAAAATATTTGCTGAGATTTCTGGAGATTCGTAATTTTTGGAAGTTTGGCAACCCCGTTCCATGAAAGTGTTTCTCGCCAGTCACTGCTTAGGGCTACATGAAGAGGAAACAAAACATAGAGATAGAATGTGAAACTATTTATTGTGTCAAGTTTCAAGAAGATAGCACAAACCGTGTGGGATTTAGAGTTCCAAATACATCTATCAATATAGGAGAAAACAGAGTGAAA
This sequence comes from Spermophilus citellus, assembly GCF_964194105.1. Classification (NCBI taxonomy): domain Eukaryota; kingdom Metazoa; phylum Chordata; class Mammalia; order Rodentia; family Sciuridae; genus Spermophilus; species Spermophilus citellus. The sequence continues at coordinate 3,892 of NW_027672979.1, forward strand.
CCTAAAAATTCAAACTGTTACTGTAAATGAACGCTTCAACATAGAAGAACGAAATTCGGGGATCCAAGTCGCCTTAGTATACTGAACATTACTTGAAAGTAACATCCAGTTTGGGTGAAAAAAATTTTTGCTGAAAATTCTGGAGGTTCGTAATTTTTGGAAGCTTGGCAACCCCTTTCCATGAAAGTGTTTCTCGCCAGTCACTGCTTAGCGCTACATCAAGTGGAAAGAAAACATCGTGATAGAACACGAATCTACTTTATTGTGTCAAGTTTCAAGAAGCTAGCACAAACCGTGTTGGATTTAGAGTTCCAAATACATGTATCAATATAGGAGAAAACAGAGTGAAACCTAAAAATTCAAACTGTTACTGGAAATCAACGCTTCAACATAGAAGAACGAAGTTTGGGGAACCAAGTCGGCTTAGTGTACTGACCATTACCTGAAAGTATCATCCAGTTTGGGTGTAAAAATATTTGCTTAGATTTCTGGAGATTCGTAAATTTGGGAAGCTTGGCAACCCCTTTCCATGAAAGTGTTTCTCGCCAGTCACTACTTAGGGCTACATCAAGAGGAAACAAAACATAGAGATAGAACGTGAAACTACTTTCTTGTGTCAAGTTTCAAGAAGCTAGCACAAACCGTGTTGGATTTAGAGTTCCAAATACATGTATCAATATAGGAGAAAACAGAGTGAAACCTAAAAATTCAAACTGTTACTGGAAATGAACGCTTCAACATAGAAGAACGAAATTTGGGGAACCAAGTCGCCTTAGTGTACTGATCATTACCTGAAAGTATCATCCAGTTTGGGTGAAAAAATATTTGCTGAGATTTCTGGAGATTCGAAATTTTTCTAAGATTGGCAACCCCGTTCCATGAAAGTGTTTCTCGCCAGTCACTGCTTAGGGCTACATCAAGAGGAAACAAAACATAGAGATAGAACGAGAAACTACTTTATTGTGTCAAGTTTCAAGCAACTAGCACAAACCGTGTTGGATTTAGAGTTCCAAATACATGTATCAATATAGGAGAAAACAGAGTGAAACCTAAAAATTCAAACTGTTACTGGAAATGAACGCTTTAACATAGAAGAACGAAATTTGGGGAACCAAGTCGCCTTAGTGTACTGATCATTACCTGATAGTATCATCCAGTTTGGGTGAAAAAATATTTGCTGAGATTTCTGGAGATTCAAAATTTTTCAAGCTTGGCAACCCCTTTCCAAGAAAGTGTTTCTCGTCAGTCACTGCTTAGGGCTACATCAAGAGGAAACAAAACATAGAGATCGAACGTGAAACTACTTTATTGTGTCAAGTTTCAAGAAGCTAGCACAAACCGTGTTGGATTTAGAGTTCCAAATATATGTATCAATATAGGAGAAAACAGAGTGAAACCTAAAAATTCAAACTGCTACTGCAAATGAACGCTTCAACATAGAAGAACGAAGTTTGGGGAACCAAGTCGGCTTAGTGTACTGATCATTACCTGAAAGTATCATCCAGTTTGGGTTAAAAAATATTTGCTTAGATTTCTGGAGATTCGTAAGTTTGGGAAGCTTGGCAACCCCTTTCCATGAAAGTGTTTCTCGCCAGTCACTGCTTAGGGCTACATCAAGAGGAAACAATACATCGAGATAGAACGTGAAACTACTTTATTGTGTCAAGTTTCAAGAAGCTAGCACAAACCGTGTTGGATTTAGAGTTCCAAATACATGTTTCAATATAGGAGAAAACAGAGTGAAACCTAAAAATTCAAACTGTTACTGGAAATGAACGCTTCAACATACAAGAACGAAATTTGGGGAACCAAGTCGCCTTAGTGTACTGATCATTACCTGAAAGTATCATCCAGTTTGGGTGAAAAAATATTTGCTGAGATTTCTGGAGATTCGTAATTTTTGGAAGTTTGGCAACCCCTTTCCATGAAAGTGTTTCTCGCCTGTCACTGCTTAGCGCTACATCAAGTGGAAACAAAACATCGTGATAGAACGCGAAACTGCTTTATTGTGTCAAGTTTCAAGAAGCTAGCACAAACCGTGTTGGATTTAGAGTTCCAAATACATGTATCAATATAGGAGAAAACAGAGTGAAAACTAAAAATTCAAACTGTTACTGGAAATAAACGCTTCAACATAGAAGAACGAAATTTGGGGAACCAAGTCGCCTTAGTGTACTGCTCATTACCTGAAAGTATCATCCAGTTTGGGATAAAAACTATTTGCTGAGATTTCTGGAGATTCAAAATTTTTGGAAGCTTGGCAACCCCTTTCCATGAAAGTGTTTCTCGTCAGTCACTGCTTAGGGCTACATCAAGAGGAAACAAAACATAGAGATAGAACGAGAAACTACTTTATTGTGTCAAGTTTCAAGAAGCCTGCACAAACCGTGTTGGATTTAGAGTTCCAGATACATGTATCAATATAGGAGAAAACAGAGTGAAACCTAAAAATTCAAACTGCTACTGCAAATGAACGCTTCAACATAGAAGAACGAAGTTTGGGGAACCAAGTCGGCTTAGTGTTCTGATCATTACCTGAAAGTATCATCCAGTTTGGGTGAAAAAATATTTGCTTAGATTTCTGGAGATTCGTTAATTTGGGAAGCTTGGCAACCCCTTTCCATGAAAGTGTTTCTCGCCAGTCACTGCTTAGGGCTACATCAAGAGGAAACAAAACATCGAGAGAGAACGTGAAACTACTTTATTGTGTCAAGTTTCAAGAAGCTAGCACAAACCGTGTTGGATTTAGAGTTCCAAATACATGTATCAATATAGGAGAAAACAGAGTGAAACCTAAAAATTCAAACTGTTACTGGAAATGAATGCTTCAACATAGAGGAACGAAATTTGGGGAACCTAGTCAGCTTAGTGTACTGATCATTACCTGAAGTTATCATCCAGTTTGGGTGAAAAAATATTTTCTGAGAATTCTGGAGATTCGTAATTTTTGGAATCTTGGCAACCTCTTTCGGTAAAAGTGTTTCTCGCCAGTCTCTACTTAGGGGTAGATCAAGTGGAAACAAAACATAGAGACAGAACGTGAAACTACTTTATTGTGTCATGTTTCAAGAAGCTAGCACAAACCGTGTTGGATTTAGAGTTCCAAATACATGTATCAATATAGGAGAAAACCGAGTGAAACCTAAAAATTCAAACTGTTATTGGAAATGAACGCTTCAACATAGAATAACGAAATTTGGGGAAGCAAGTCGGCTTAGTGTACTGATCATTACCTGAAAGTATCATCCAGTTTGGGTGAAAAAATATTTGCTGAAAATTCTGGAGGTTCGTAATTTTGGGAAGATTGGAATCCCCTTTGCATTAAAGTGTTTCTCGCCAGTCACTGCTTAGGGCTACATGAAGAGGAAACAAAACATAGAGATAGAACGTGAAACTACTTTATTGTGTCAAGTTTCAAGAAGCTAGCACAAACCGTGTTGGATTTAGAGTTCCAAATACATGTATCTATATAGGAGAAAAGAGAGTGAAACCTAAAAATTCAATCTGTTACTGGAAATGAACGCTTCAACATAGAAGAACGAAATTTGGGGAACCAAGTCGCCTTAGTGCACTGATCATTACCTGAAAGTATCATCCAGTTTGGGTGAAAAAATATTTGCTGAGATTTTGGAGATTCGTAATTTTTGGAATCTTGGCAACCCCTTTCCGTAAAAGTGTTTCTCGCCAGTCACTGCTTAGGGCTACATCAAAGGGAAACAAAACATCGAGATAGAACGTAAAACTACTTTTTTGTGTCAAGTTTCAAAAAGCTAGCACAAAGCGTGTTGGATTTAGAGTTCCAAATACATGTATGAATATAGGAGAAAACAGAGTGAAACCTAAAAATTCAAACTGTTACTGGAAATGAACGCTTCAACATAGAAGAACGAAATTTGGGGAACCAAGTCGGCTTAGTGTACTGATCATTACCTGAAAGTATCATCCAGTTTGGGTGAAAAAATATTTGCTGAGATTACTGGAGATTCGTAATTTTTGGAAGCTTGGCAACCCCTTTCCATGAAAGTGTTTCTCGCCAGTCACTGCTTAGGGCTACATCAAGAGGAAACAAAACATAGAGATAGAACGTGAAACTACTTTATATTGTCAAGTTTCAAGAAGCTAGCACAAACCGTGTTGGATTTAGAGTTCCAAATGCATGTATCAATATAGGAGAAAACAGAGTGAAATCTAAAAATTCAAACTGTTACTGGAAATGAACGCTTCAACATAGAGGAACGGAATTTGGGGAACCAAGTCGCCTTAGTGTACTGATCATTACCTGAAAGTATCATCCAGTTTGGGTGAAAAAATATTTGCTGAGATTTCTGGAGATTCGTAATTTTTGGAAGCTTGGCAACCCCTTTCCATGAAAGTGTTTCTCGCCAATCACTGCTTAGGGCTACATCAAGAGGAAACAAAACTTCGAGATAGAACGTGAAACTATTTATTGTGTCAAGTTTCTAGAAGCTAGCACAAACCGTGTGGGATTTAGAGTTCCAAATACATCTATCAATATAGGAGAAAACAGAGTGAAACCTAAAAATTCAAACTGTTACTGGAAATGAACGCTTCAACATAGAAGAACGAAATTTGGGAAACCTAGTCGGCTTAGTGTACTGATCATTACCTGAAGGTATCATCCAGTTTGGGTGAAAAAATATTTGCTGAGATTTCTGGAGATTCGAAATTTTAGGAATCCTGGCAACCCCTTTCCATGAAAGTGTTTCTCGCCAGTCACTACTTGGGGCTACATCAAGAGGAAACAAAACATAGAGATAGAACGTGAAACTACTTTCTTGTGTCAAGTTTCAAGAAGCTAGCACAAACCGTGTTGGATTTAGAGTTCCAAATACATGTATCAATATAGGAGAAAACAGAGTGAAACCTAAAAATTCAAACTGTTACTGGAAATGAACGCTTCAACATAGAAGAACGAAATTTGGGGAACCAAGTCGCCTTAGTGTACTGATCATTACCTGAAAGTATCATCCAGTTTGGGTGAAAAAATATTTGCTGAGATTTCTGGAGATTCGAAATTTTTGGAAGATTGGCAACCCCGTTCCATGAAAGTGTTTCTCGCCAGTCACTGCTTAGGGCTACATCAAGAGGAAACAAAACATAGAGATAGAACGAGAAACTACTTTATTGTGTCAAGTTTCAAGAAACTAGCACAAACCGTGTTGGATTTAGAGTTCCAAATACATGTATCAATATAGGAGAAAACAGAGTGAAACCTAAAAATTCAAACTGTTACTGGAAATGAACGCTTTAACATAGAAGAACGAAATTTGGGGAACCAAGTCGCCTTAGTGTACTGATCATTACCTGATAGTATCATCCAGTTTGGGTGAAAAAAATATTTGCTGAGATTTCTGGAGATTCAAAATTTTTCAAGCTTGGCAACCCCTTTCCAAGAAAGTGTTTCTCGTCAGTCACTGCTTAGGGCTACATCAAGAGGAAACAAAACATAGAGATCGAAAGTGAAACTACTTTATTGTGTCAAGTTTCAAGAAGCTAGCACAAACCGTGTTGGATTTAGAGTTCCAAATACATGTATCAATATAGGAGAAAACAGAGTGAAACCTAAAAATTCAAACTGCTACTGCAAATGAACGCTTCAACATAGAAGAACGAAGTTTGGGGAACCAAGTCGGCTTAGTGTACTGATCATTACCTGAAAGTATCATCCAGTTTGGGTTAAAAAATATTTGCTTAGATTTCTGGAGATTCGTAAGTTTGGGAAGCTTGGCAACCCCTTTCCATGAAAGTGTTTCTCGCCAGTCACTGCTTAGGGCTACATCAAGAGGAAACAAAACATCGAGATAGAACGTGAAACTACTTTATTGTGTCAAGTTTCAAGAAGCTAGCACAAACCGTGTTGGATTTAGAGTTCCAAATACATGTATCAATATAGGAGAAAACAGAGTGAAACCTAAAAATTCAAACTGTTACTGGAAATGAACGCTTCAACATACAAGAACGAAATTTGGGGAACCAAGTCGCCTTAGTGTACTGATCATTACCTGAAAGTATCATCCAGTTTGGGTGAAAAAATATTTGCTGAGATTTCTGGAGATTCGAAATTTTTGGAAGTTTGACAACCCCGTTCCATGAAAGTGTTTCTCGCCAGTCACTGCTTAGGGCTACATCAAGAGGAAACAAAACATAGAGATAGAACGCGAAACTACTTTATTGTGTCAAGTTTCAAGAAACTAGCACAAACCGTGTTGCATTTAGAGTTCCAAATACATGTATCAATATAGGAGAAAACAGAGTGAAACCTAAAAATTCAAACTGTTACTGGAAATGAACGCTTCAACATAGAAGAACGAAATTGGGGGAACCAAGTCGCCTTAGTGTACTGATCATTACCTGAAAGTATCATCCAGTTTGGGTGAAAAAATATTTGCTGAGATTTCTGGAGATTCGTAATTTTTGGAAGTTTGGCAACCCCTTTCCATGAAAGTGTTTCTCGCCTGTCACTGCTTAGCGCTACATCAAGTGGAAACAAAACATCGTGATAGAACGCGAAACTGCTTTATTGTGTCAAGTTTCAAGAAGCTAGCACAAACCGTGTTGGATTTAGAGTTCCAAATACATGTATCACTATAGGAGAAAACAGAGTGAAAACTAAAAATTCAAACTGTTACTGGAAATAAACGCTTCAACATAGAAGAACGAAATTTGGGGAACCAAGTCGCCTTAGTGTACTGCTCATTACCTGAAAGTATCATCCAGTTTGGGTTAAAAACTATTTGCTGAGATTTCTGGAGATTCAAAATTTTTGGAAGCTTGGCAACCCCTTTCCACGAAAGTGTTTCTCGTCAGTCACTGCTTAGGGCTACATCAAGAGGAAACAAAACATAGAGATAGAACGAGAAACTACTTTATTGTGTCAAGTTTCAAGAAGCCTGCAAAAACCGTGTTGGATTTAGAGTTCCAGATACATGTATCAATATAGGAGAAAACAGAGTGAAACCTAAAAATTCAAACTGCTACTGCAAATGAACGCTTCAACATAGAAGAACGAAGTTTGGGGAACCAAGTCGGCTTAGTGTTCTGATCATTACCTGAAAGTATCATCCAGTTTGGGTGAAAAAATATTTGCTTAGATTTCTGGAGATTCGTTAATTTGGGAAGCTTGGCAACCCCTTTCCATGAAAGTGTTTCTCGCCAGTCACTGCTTAGGGCTACATCAAGAGGAAACAAAACATCGAGAGAGAACGTGAAACTACTTTATTGTGTCAAGTTTCAAGAAGCTAGCACAAACCGTGTTGGATTTAGAGTTCCAAATACATGTATCAATATAGGAGAAAACAGAGTGAAACCTAAAAATTCAAACTGTTACTGGAAATGAACGCTTCAACATAGAGGAACGAAATTTTGGGAACCTAGTCAGCTTAGTGTACTGATCATTACCTGAAGTTATCATCCAGTTTGGGTGAAAAAATATTTTCTGAGAATTCTGGAGATTCGTAATTTTTGGAATCTTGGCAACCTCTTTCGGTAAAAGTGTTTCTCGCCAGTCTCTACTTAGGGGTAGATCAAGTGGAAACAAAACATAGAGACAGAAGGTGAAACTACTTTATTGTGTCATGTTTCAAGAAGCTAGCACAAACCGTGTTGGATTTAGAGTTCCAAATACATGTATCAATATAGGAGAAAACTGAGTGAAACCTAAAAATTCAAACTGTTATTGGAAATGAACGCTTCAACATAGAATAATGAAATTTGGGGAAGGAAGTCGGCTTAGTGTACTGATCATTACCTGAAAGTATCATCCAGTTTGGGTGAAAAAATATTTGCTGAAAATTCTGGAGGTTCGTAATTTTGGGAAGATTGGAATCCCCTTTGCATTAAAGTGTTTCTCGCCAGTCACTGCTTAGGGCTACATGAAGAGGAAACAAAACATAGAGATAGAACGTGAAACTACTTTATTGTGTCAAGTTTCAAGAAGCTAGCACAAACCGTGTTGGATTTAGAGTTCCAAATACATGTATCTATATAGGAGAAAAGAGAGTGAAACCTAAAAATTCAATCTGTTACTGGAAATGAACGCTTCAACATAGAAGAACGAAATTTGGGGAACCAAGTCGCCTTAGTGCACTGATCATTACCTGAAAGTATCATCCAGTTTGGGTGAAAAAATATTTGCTGAGATTTTGGAGATTCGTAATTTTTGGAATCTTGGCAACCCCTTTCCGTAAAAGTGTTTCTCGCCAGTCACTGCTTAGGGCTACATCAAGAGGAAACAAAACATCGAGATAGAACGTAAAACTACTTTTTTGTGTCAAGTTTCAAAAAGCTAGCACAAACCGTGTTGGATTTAGAGTTCCAAATACATGTATGAATATAGGAGAAAACAGAGTGAAACCTAAAAATTCAAACTGTTACTGGAAATGAACGCTTCAACATAGAAGAACGAAATTTGGGGAACCAAGTCGGCTTAGTGTACTGATCATTACCTGAAAGTATCATCCAGTTTGGGTGAAAAAATATTTGCTGAGATTTCTGGAGATTCGTAATTTTTGGAAGCTTGGCATCTCCTTTGCATGAAAGTGTTTCTCGCCAGTCACTGCTTAGGGCTACATCAAGAGGAAACAAAACATAGAGATAGAACGTGAAACTACTTTATATTGTCAAGTTTCAAGAAGCTAGCACAAACCGTGTTGGATTTAGAGTTCCAAATACATGTATCTATATAGGAGAAAAGAGAGTGAAACCTAAAAATTCAAACTATTACTGGAAATGAACGCTTCAATATAGAAGAACGAAATTTGGGGAACCAAGTCGCCTTAGTGCACTGATCATTACCTGAAAGTATCATCCAGTTTGGGTGAAAAAATACTTGCTGAGATTTCTGGAGATTCGTAATTCTTGGAAGCTTGGCAACCCCTTTCCATGAAAGTGTTTCTCGCCAGTCACTGCATAGGACTACATCAAGAGGAAACAAAACATAGAGATAGAATGTGAAACTACATTATTGTGTCAAGTTTCAAGAAGCTAGTACAAACCGTGTTGGATTTAGAGTTCCAAATACATGTATCAATATAGGAGAAAACAGAGTGAAACCTAAAAATTCAAACTGTTACTGGAAATGAACGCTTCAACATAGAAGAATGAAATTTGGGGAACCAAGTCACCTTAGTGTACTGATAATTACCTGAAAGTATCATCCAGTTTGGGTGAAAAAATATTTGCTGAGATTACTGGAGATTCGTAATTCTTGGAAGCTTGGCAACCCCTTTCCATGAAAGTGTTTCTCGCCAGTCACTGCTTAGGGCTACATCAAGAGGAAAGAAAACATAGAGATAGAACGTGAAACTACTTTATTGTGTCAAGTTTCAAGAAGCTAGCACGAACCGTGTTGGATTTAGAGTTTCAAATACATCTATCAACGTAGGAGAAAACAGAGTGAAACATAAAAATTCAAACTGTTACTGGAAATGAACGCTTCAACATAGAAGAACGAAATTTGGGGACCCACGTCGGCTTAGTGTACTGATCATTACCTGAAAGTATCATTCTGTTTGTGTGAAAAAATATTTGCTTAAAATTCTGGGGGTTCATAATTTTGGAAGCTTGGCAACCCCTTTCCATGAAAGTGTTTCCAGCCAGTCACTTCTTAGGGCTACATCAAGAGGAAACAAAACATATCGATAGAACGTGAAACTACTTTATTGTGTCAAGTTTGAAGAAGCTAGCACAAACCGTGTTGGATTTAGAGTTCCAAATGCATGTATCAATATAGGAGAAAACAGAGTGAAATCTAAAAATTCAAACTGTTACTGGAAATGAACGCTTCAACATAGAGGAACGGAATTTGGGGAACCAAGTCGCCTTAGTGTACTGATCATTACCTGAAAGTATCATCCAGTTTGGGTGAAAAAATATTTGCTGAGATTTCTGGAGATTCGTAATTTTTGGAAGCTTGGCAACCCCTTTCCATGAAAGTGTTTCTCGCCAATCACTGCTTAGGGCTACATCAAGAGGAAACAAAACTTCGAGATAGAACGTGAAACTACTTTATTGTGTCAAGTTTCAAGAAGTTAGCACAAACCGTGTTGGATTTAGAGTTCCAAATACATGTATCAATATAGGAGAAAACAGAGTGAAATCTAAAAATTCAAACTGTTACTGGAAATGAACGCTTCAACATAGAGGAACTAAATTTGGGGAACCAAGTCGCCTTAGTGTACTGCTCATTACCTGAAAGTATCATCCAGTTTGGGTGAAAAAATCTTTGCTGAGATTTCTGGAGATTCGAAATTTTAGGAAGCTTGGCAACCCCATTCCATGAAAGTGTTTCTCGCAAGTCACTGCTTAGGGCTACATCAAGAGGAAACAAAACATAGAGATAGAACATGAAACTACTTTATTGTGTCAAGTTTCAAGAAGGTAGCACAAACCGTGTTGGATTTAGAGTTCCAAATACATGTATCAATATAGGAGAAAACAGAGTGAAACCTAAAAATTCAAAGTGTTACTGGAAATGAACGCTTCAACATAGAGGAACGAAATTTGGGGAACCAAGTCGTCTTAGTGTACTGATCATCACCTGAAAGTATCGTCCAGTTTGGGTGAAAAAATACTTGCTGAGATTTCTGGAGATTCGTAATTTTTGGAAGCTTGGCAAGCCCTTTCCATGAAAGTGTTTCTCGCCAGTCACTGCTTAGGCCTACATCAAGAGGAAACAAAACATAGAGATAGAATGGGAAACTACTTTATTGTGTCAAGTTTCAAGAAGCTAGCACATACCGTGTTGGATTTAGAGTTCCAAATACATGTATCAATATAGGAGAAAACAGAGTGAAACCTAAAAATTCAAACTGTTACTGGAAATGAACACTTCAACATAGAGGAACGAAATTTGGGGAACCAAGTCGCCTTAGGGTACTGATCATTACCTGAAAGTATCATCCAGTTTGGGTGAAAAAATATTTGCTGAGATTTCTGGAGATTCATAATTTTTGGAAGCTTGGCAACCCCTTTCCATAAATGGGTTTCTCGCCAGTCACTACTTAGGTGTAGATCAAGTGGAAACAAAACATAGAGATAGAACGAGAAACTACTTTATTGTGTCAAGTTTCAAGAAGCCAGCACAAACCTTGTTGGATTTAGAGTTCCAAATACATGTATCAATATAGGAGAAAACAGAGTGAAACCTAAAAATTCAAACTGTTACTGGAAATGAACGCTTCAACATAGAAGAACGAAATTTGGGGAACCAAGTCGCCTTAGTGTACTGATCATTACCTGAAAGTATCATCAGTTTGGGTGAAAAAATATTTGCTGAGATTTCTGGAGATTCGTAATTTTTGGAAGCTTGGCATCCCCTTTCCATGAAACTGTTTCTCGCCAGTCACTGCTTAGGGCTACATCAAGAGGAAACAAAACATCGAGATAGAAAGTGACACTACTTTATTGTGTCAAGTTTCAAGAAGCTAGCACAAACCGTGTTGGATTTAGACTTTGAAATACATGTATCAATATAGGAGAAAACAGAGTGAAACCTAAAAATTCAAACTGTTACAGGAAATGAACGCTTCAACAAAGAAGAACGAAATTTGGGGAACCAAGTCACCTTAGTGTACTGATCATTACCTGAAAGTATCATCCAGTTTGGGTGAAAAAATATTTGCTGAGATTTCTGGAGATTCGTAATTTTTGGAAGCTTGGCAACCACTTTCCATGAAAGTGTTTCTCGCCAGTCACTGCTTAGGCCTACATCAAGAGGAAACAAAACATAGAGATAGAACGGGAAACTACTTTATTGTGTCAAGTTTCAAGAAGCTAGCATAAACCGTGTTGGATTTAGAGTTCCAAATACATGTATCAATATAGGAGAAAACAAAGTGAAACCTAAAAATTCAAACTGTTGCTGGAAGTGAACGCTTCAACATAGAAGAACGAAATTCGGGGAACAAAGTCGCCTTAGTGTACTGATCATTACCTGAAAGTATCATCCTTTTGGGTGAAAAAATATTTGCTGAGATTTCTGGAGAATTATATTTTTTGGAAGCTTGGTTACCCCTTTCCATGACAGTGTTTCTCGCCAGTCACTGCTTAGGCCTACATCAAGGGGAAACAAAACATAGAGATAGAACGTGAAACTACTTTATTGTGTCAAGTTTCAGGAAGCTAGCACAAACCGTGTTGGATTTAGAGTTCCAAATACATGTATCAATATAGGAGAAAACATAGTGAAACCTAAAAATTCAAACTGTTACTGGAAATGAACGCTTCAACAAAGAGGAACGAAATTTGGGGAACCAAGTCGCCTTAGTGTACTGCTCATTACCTGAAAGTATCATCCAGTTTGGGTGAAAAAATCTTTGCTGAGATTTCTGGAGGTTCGTAATTTTTGGAAGCTTGGCAACCCCTTTCCATGAAAGTGTTTCTCGCCAGTCAATGCTTAGGGCTACATCAAGAGGAAACAAAACATAGAGATAGAATGGGAAACTACTTTATTGTGTCAAATTTCAAGAAGCTAGCACAAACCGTGTTGGATTTAGAGATCAAAATACATGTATCAATATAGGAGAAAAGAGAGTGAAACCTAAAAATTCAAACTGTTACTGGAAATTAACGCTTCAACATAGAGGAACTAAATTTGGGGAACCAAGTCGCCTTAGGGTACTGCTCATTACCTGAAAGTATCATCCAGTTTGGGTGAAAAAATATTTGTTGAGATTTCTGGAGATTCGAAATTATAGGAAGCTTGGCAACCCCATTCCATGAAAGTGTTTCTCGCAAGTCACTGCTTAGGGCTACATCAAGAGGAAACAAAACATAGAGATAGAACATGAAACTACTTTATTGTGTCAAGTTTCAAGAAGGTAGCACAAACCGTGTTGGATTTAGAGTTCCAAATACATGTATCAATATAGGAGAAAACAGAGTGAAACCTAAAAATTCAAACTGTTACTGGAAATGAACGCTTCTACTTAGAAGAACGAAATTCGGGGATCCAAGTCGCCTTAGTATACTGAATATTACCTGAAAGTATCGTCCAGTTTGGGTGAAAAAATATTTGCTGAGATTCCTGGAGATTCGTAATTTTTGGAAGCTTGGCAACCCCTTTTTATGAAAGTGTTTCTCGCCAGTCACTGCTTAGGGCTACATCAAGAGGAAACAAAACATAGAGATAGAACGTAAAAGTACTTTATTGTGTCAAGTTTCAAGAAGCTAGCACATACCGTGTTGGATTTAGAGTTCCAAATACATGTATCAATATAGGAGTAAACAGAGTGAAACCTAAAAATTCAAACTGTTACTGGAAATGAACGCTTCAACATAGAGGAACGAAATTTGGGGAACCAAGTCGCCTTAGGGTACTGATCATTACCTGAAAGTATCATCCAGTTTGGGTGAAAAAATATTTTCTGAGATTTCTGGAGATTCATAATTTTTGGAAGCTTGGCAACCCCTTTCCATGAAAGTGTTTCTCGCCAGTCATTACTTAGGGCTACATGAAGAGGAAACAAAACATAGAGACAGAACTTGAAACTGCTTTATTGTGTCAAGTTTCAAGAAGCTAGCCCAGACCGTGTTGGATTTAGAGTTCGAAATACATGTATCAATATAGGAGAAAACAGAGTGAAACCTAAATATTCAAACTGTTACAGGAAATGAACGCTTCAACAAAGAAGAACAAAATTCGGGGAACCAAGTCGCCTTAGTGTACTGATCATTACCTGAAAGTATCACCCAGTTTGGGTGAAAAAATATTTGCTGAGATTTCTGGAGATTCGTAATTTTGGGAAGCTTGGCAACCCCTATCCATAAATGTGTTTCTCGCCAGTCACTACTTAGGTGTAGATCAAGTGGAAACAAAACATAGAGATAGAACGTGAAACTACTTTATTGTGTCTAGTTTCAAGAAGCCAGCACAAACCGTGTTGGATTTAGAGTTCCAAATACATGTATCAATATAGGAGAAAACAGAGTGAAACCTAAAAATTCAAACTGTTACTAGAAATGAACGCTTCAACATAGAAGAACGAAATTTGGGGAACCAAGTCGCCTTAGTGTACTGATCATTACCTGAAAGTATCATACATTTTGGGTGAAAAAATATTTGCTGATATTTCTGGAGATTCGTAATTTTTGGAAGCATGGCATCCCCTTTCCATGAAACTGTTTCTCGCCAGTCACTGCTTAGGGCTACAACAAGAGGAAACAAACATCGAGAAGAAAGTGAAACTACTTTATTGTGTCAAGTTTCAAGAAGCTAGCACAAACCGTGTTGGATTTAGAGTTCCAAATACATGTATCAATATAGGAGAAAACAGAGTGAAACATAAAAATTCAAACTGTTACTGGAAATGAACGCTGCAACATAGAAGAACGAAATTTGGGGAACCAAGTCGCCTTAGTGTACTGATCATTACCTGAAAGTATCATCCAGTTTGGGTGAAAAAATATTTTCTGAGATTTCTGGAGATTTCTAATTTTGGGAAGCTTGGCAACCCCTTTCCATGAAAGTGTTTCTCGCCAGTCACTACTTAGAGCTACATCAAGAGGAAACAAAACATAGAGATAGAACGGGAAACTACTTTATTGTGTCAAGTTTCAAGAAGCTAGCACAAACAGTGTTGGATGTGGAGTTCCAAATACATCTATCAATATAGGAGAAAACAGAGTGAAACCTAAAAATCAAAATGTTACTGGAAATGAACGCTTCAACATAGAAGAACAAAATTCGCCGATCCAAGTCGCCTTAGTATACTGAATATTACCTGAAAGTAAGGTCCAGTTTGGGTGAAAAAAATATTTGCTGAGATTTCTGGAGATTCGTAATTTTGGGAAGCTTGGCAACCCCTTTCCATGAAAGTGTTTCTCGCCAGTCACTACTTAGGGCTACATCAAGAGGAAACAAAACATAGAGATAGAACGTAAAACTACTTTATTGTGTCAAGTTTCAAGAAGCTAGCCCAGACCGTGTTGGATTTAGAGTTCGAAATACATGTATCAATATAGGAGAAAACAGAGTGAAACCTAAAAATTCAAACTGTTACAGGAAATGAACGCTTCAACAAAGAAGAACGAAATTTGGGGAACCAAGTCGCCTTAGGGTACTGATAATTACCTGAAAGTATCATCCAGTTTGGGTGAAAAAATATTTGCTGATATTTCTAGAGATTCGTAATTTTTGGAAGCTTGGCAACCCCTTTCCATAAATGTGTTTCTCGCCAGTCACTACTTAGGGGTAGATCAAGTGGAAACAAAACATAGTGATACAACGTGAAACTACTTTATTGTGTCAAGTTTCAAGAAGCCAGCACAAACCTTGTTTGATTTAGAGTTCCAAATACATGTATCAGTATAGGAGAAAACAGAGTGAAACCTAAAAATTCAAACTGTTACTGGAAATGAACGCTTCAACATAGAAGAACGAAATTTGGGGAACCAAGTCGCCTTAGTGTACTGATCATTACCTGAAAGTATCATCCAGTTTGGGTGAAAAAATATTTGCTGAGATTTCTGGAGATTCGTAATTTTGGAAGCTTGGCATCCCCTTGCCATGAAACTGTTTCTCGCCAGTCACTGCTTAGGGCTACATCAAGAGGAAACAAAACATAGAGATAGAACGGGAAACTACTTTATTGTGTCAAGTTTCAAGAAGCTAGCACAAACAGTGTCGGATGTGGAGTTCCAAATACATCTATCAATATAGGAGAAACAGAGTGAAACCTAAAAATTCAAACTTTTACTGGAAATGAACGCATCAACATAGAAGAACGAAATTCAGGGATCCAAGTCGCCTTAGTATACTGAATATTACCTGAAAGTATCATCCAGTTTGGGTGAAAAAATATTTGCTGAGATTCCTGGAGATTCGTAATTTTTGGAAGCTTGGCAACCCCTTTTTATGAAAGTGTTTCTCGCCAGTCACTGCTTAGGGCTTTATCAAGAGGAAAGAAAACATATAGATAGAAAGTGAAACTACTTTATTGTGTCAAGTTTCAAGAAGCTAGCACAATCCGTGTTGGATTTAGAGTTCCAAATACATGTATCAATATAGGAGAAAACAGAGTGAAACCTAAAAATTCAAACTGATACTGGAAATGAACGCTTCAACATAGAAAAACGAAATTTGGGGAACCAAGTCGCCTTAGGGTACTGATCATTACATGAAAGTATCATCCAGTTTGGGTGAAAAAATATTTGCTGAGATTTCTAGAGATTCGTAATTTTTGGAAGCTTGGCAACCCCTTTCCATAAATGTGTTTCTCGCCAGTCACTACTTAGGGGTAGATCAAGTGGAAACAAAACATAGAGATAGAACGTGAAACTACTTTATTGTGTCAAGTTTCAAGAAGCCAGCACAAACCTTTTTGGATTCAGAGTTCCAAATACATGTATCAATATAGGAGAAAACAGAGTGAAACCTAAAAATTCAAACTGTTACTGGAAATGAACGCTTCAACATAGAAGAACTAAATTTGGGGAACCAAGTCGGCTTAGTGTACTGATCATTACCTGAAAGTATCATCCAGTTTGGGTTAAAAAATATTTGCTTAGATTTCTGGAGATTCGTAAGTTTGGGAAGCTTGGCAACCCCTTTCCATGAAAGTGTTTCTCGCCAGTCACTGCTTAGGGCTACATCAAGAGGAAACAATACATCGAGATAGAACGTGAAACTACTTTATTGTGTCAAGTTTCAAGAAGCTAGCACAAACCGTGTTGGATTTAGAGTTCCAAATACATGTTTCAATATAGGAGAAAACAGAGTGAAACCTAAAAATTCAAACTGTTACTGGAAATGAACGCTTCAACATACAAGAACGAAATTTGGGGAACCAAGTCGCCTTAGTGTACTGATCATTACCTGAAAGTATCATCCAGTTTGGGTGAAAAAATATTTGCTGAGATTTCTGGAGATTCGTAATTTTTGGAAGTTTGGCAACCCCTTTCCATGAAAGTGTTTCTCGCCTGTCACTGCTTAGCGCTACATCAAGTGGAAACAAAACATCGTGATAGAACGCGAAACTGCTTTATTGTGTCAAGTTTCAAGAAGCTAGCACAAACCGTGTTGGATTTAGAGTTCCAAATACATGTATCAATATAGGAGAAAACAGAGTGAAAACTAAAAATTCAAACTGTTACTGGAAATAAACGCTTCAACATAGAAGAACGAAATTTGGGGAACCAAGTCGCCTTAGTGTACTGCTCATTACCTGAAAGTATCATCCAGTTTGGGATAAAAACTATTTGCTGAGATTTCTGGAGATTCAAAATTTTTGGAAGCTTGGCAACCCCTTTCCATGAAAGTGTTTCTCGTCAGTCACTGCTTAGGGCTACATCAAGAGGAAACAAAACATAGAGATAGAACGAGAAACTACTTTATTGTGTCAAGTTTCAAGAAGCCTGCACAAACCGTGTTGGATTTAGAGTTCCAGATACATGTATCAATATAGGAGAAAACAGAGTGAAACCTAAAAATTCAAACTGCTACTGCAAATGAACGCTTCAACATAGAAGAACGAAGTTTGGGGAACCAAGTCGGCTTAGTGTTCTGATCATTACCTGAAAGTATCATCCAGTTTGGGTGAAAAAATATTTGCTTAGATTTCTGGAGATTCGTTAATTTGGGAAGCTTGGCAACCCCTTTCCATGAAAGTGTTTCTCGCCAGTCACTGCTTAGGGCTACATCAAGAGGAAACAAAACATCGAGAGAGAACGTGAAACTACTTTATTGTGTCAAGTTTCAAGAAGCTAGCACAAACCGTGTTGGATTTAGAGTTCCAAATACATGTATCAATATAGGAGAAAACAGAGTGAAACCTAAAAATTCAAACTGTTACTGGAAATGAATGCTTCAACATAGAGGAACGAAATTTGGGGAACCTAGTCAGCTTAGTGTACTGATCATTACCTGAAGTTATCATCCAGTTTGGGTGAAAAAATATTTTCTGAGAATTCTGGAGATTCGTAATTTTTGGAATCTTGGCAACCTCTTTCGGTAAAAGTGTTTCTCGCCAGTCTCTACTTAGGGGTAGATCAAGTGGAAACAAAACATAGAGACAGAACGTGAAACTACTTTATTGTGTCATGTTTCAAGAAGCTAGCACAAACCGTGTTGGATTTAGAGTTCCAAATACATGTATCAATATAGGAGAAAACCGAGTGAAACCTAAAAATTCAAACTGTTATTGGAAATGAACGCTTCAACATAGAATAACGAAATTTGGGGAAGCAAGTCGGCTTAGTGTACTGATCATTACCTGAAAGTATCATCCAGTTTGGGTGAAAAAATATTTGCTGAAAATTCTGGAGGTTCGTAATTTTGGGAAGATTGGAATCCCCTTTGCATTAAAGTGTTTCTCGCCAGTCACTGCTTAGGGCTACATGAAGAGGAAACAAAACATAGAGATAGAACGTGAAACTACTTTATTGTGTCAAGTTTCAAGAAGCTAGCACAAACCGTGTTGGATTTAGAGTTCCAAATACATGTATCTATATAGGAGAAAAGAGAGTGAAACCTAAAAATTCAATCTGTTACTGGAAATGAACGCTTCAACATAGAAGAACGAAATTTGGGGAACCAAGTCGCCTTAGTGCACTGATCATTACCTGAAAGTATCATCCAGTTTGGGTGAAAAAATATTTGCTGAGATTTTGGAGATTCGTAATTTTTGGAATCTTGGCAACCCCTTTCCGTAAAAGTGTTTCTCGCCAGTCACTGCTTAGGGCTACATCAAAGGGAAACAAAACATCGAGATAGAACGTAAAACTACTTTTTTGTGTCAAGTTTCAAAAAGCTAGCACAAAGCGTGTTGGATTTAGAGTTCCAAATACATGTATGAATATAGGAGAAAACAGAGTGAAACCTAAAAATTCAAACTGTTACTGGAAATGAACGCTTCAACATAGAAGAACGAAATTTGGGGAACCAAGTCGGCTTAGTGTACTGATCATTACCTGAAAGTATCATCCAGTTTGGGTGAAAAAATATTTGCTGAGATTACTGGAGATTCGTAATTTTTGGAAGCTTGGCAACCCCTTTCCATGAAAGTGTTTCTCGCCAGTCACTGCTTAGGGCTACATCAAGAGGAAACAAAACATAGAGATAGAACGTGAAACTACTTTATATTGTCAAGTTTCAAGAAGCTAGCACAAACCGTGTTGGATTTAGAGTTCCAAATGCATGTATCAATATAGGAGAAAACAGAGTGAAATCTAAAAATTCAAACTGTTACTGGAAATGAACGCTTCAACATAGAGGAACGGAATTTGGGGAACCAAGTCGCCTTAGTGTACTGATCATTACCTGAAAGTATCATCCAGTTTGGGTGAAAAAATATTTGCTGAGATTTCTGGAGATTCGTAATTTTTGGAAGCTTGGCAACCCCTTTCCATGAAAGTGTTTCTCGCCAATCACTGCTTAGGGCTACATCAAGAGGAAACAAAACTTCGAGATAGAACGTGAAACTATTTATTGTGTCAAGTTTCTAGAAGCTAGCACAAACCGTGTGGGATTTAGAGTTCCAAATACATCTATCAATATAGGAGAAAACAGAGTGAAACCTAAAAATTCAAACTGTTACTGGAAATGAACGCTTCAACATAGAAGAACGAAATTTGGGAAACCTAGTCGGCTTAGTGTACTGATCATTACCTGAAGGTATCATCCAGTTTGGGTGAAAAAATATTTGCTGAGATTTCTGGAGATTCGAAATTTTAGGAATCCTGGCAACCCCTTTCCATGAAAGTGTTTCTCGCCAGTCACTACTTGGGGCTACATCAAGAGGAAACAAAACATAGAGATAGAACGTGAAACTACTTTCTTGTGTCAAGTTTCAAGAAGCTAGCACAAACCGTGTTGGATTTAGAGTTCCAAATACATGTATCAATATAGGAGAAAACAGAGTGAAACCTAAAAATTCAAACTGTTACTGGAAATGAACGCTTCAACATAGAAGAACGAAATTTGGGGAACCAAGTCGCCTTAGTGTACTGATCATTACCTGAAAGTATCATCCAGTTTGGGTGAAAAAATATTTGCTGAGATTTCTGGAGATTCGAAATTTTTGGAAGATTGGCAACCCCGTTCCATGAAAGTGTTTCTCGCCAGTCACTGCTTAGGGCTACATCAAGAGGAAACAAAACATAGAGATAGAACGAGAAACTACTTTATTGTGTCAAGTTTCAAGAAACTAGCACAAACCGTGTTGGATTTAGAGTTCCAAATACATGTATCAATATAGGAGAAAACAGAGTGAAACCTAAAAATTCAAACTGTTACTGGAAATGAACGCTTTAACATAGAAGAACGAAATTTGGGGAACCAAGTCGCCTTAGTGTACTGATCATTACCTGATAGTATCATCCAGTTTGGGTGAAAAAAATATTTGCTGAGATTTCTGGAGATTCAAAATTTTTCAAGCTTGGCAACCCCTTTCCAAGAAAGTGTTTCTCGTCAGTCACTGCTTAGGGCTACATCAAGAGGAAACAAAACATAGAGATCGAAAGTGAAACTACTTTATTGTGTCAAGTTTCAAGAAGCTAGCACAAACCGTGTTGGATTTAGAGTTCCAAATACATGTATCAATATAGGAGAAAACAGAGTGAAACCTAAAAATTCAAACTGCTACTGCAAATGAACGCTTCAACATAGAAGAACGAAGTTTGGGGAACCAAGTCGGCTTAGTGTACTGATCATTACCTGAAAGTATCATCCAGTTTGGGTTAAAAAATATTTGCTTAGATTTCTGGAGATTCGTAAGTTTGGGAAGCTTGGCAACCCCTTTCCATGAAAGTGTTTCTCGCCAGTCACTGCTTAGGGCTACATCAAGAGGAAACAAAACATCGAGATAGAACGTGAAACTACTTTATTGTGTCAAGTTTCAAGAAGCTAGCACAAACCGTGTTGGATTTAGAGTTCCAAATACATGTATCAATATAGGAGAAAACAGAGTGAAACCTAAAAATTCAAACTGTTACTGGAAATGAACGCTTCAACATACAAGAACGAAATTTGGGGAACCAAGTCGCCTTAGTGTACTGATCATTACCTGAAAGTATCATCCAGTTTGGGTGAAAAAATATTTGCTGAGATTTCTGGAGATTCGAAATTTTTGGAAGTTTGACAACCCCGTTCCATGAAAGTGTTTCTCGCCAGTCACTGCTTAGGGCTACATCAAGAGGAAACAAAACATAGAGATAGAACGCGAAACTACTTTATTGTGTCAAGTTTCAAGAAACTAGCACAAACCGTGTTGCATTTAGAGTTCCAAATACATGTATCAATATAGGAGAAAACAGAGTGAAACCTAAAAATTCAAACTGTTACTGGAAATGAACGCTTCAACATAGAAGAACGAAATTGGGGGAACCAAGTCGCCTTAGTGTACTGATCATTACCTGAAAGTATCATCCAGTTTGGGTGAAAAAATATTTGCTGAGATTTCTGGAGATTCGTAATTTTTGGAAGTTTGGCAACCCCTTTCCATGAAAGTGTTTCTCGCCTGTCACTGCTTAGCGCTACATCAAGTGGAAACAAAACATCGTGATAGAACGCGAAACTGCTTTATTGTGTCAAGTTTCAAGAAGCTAGCACAAACCGTGTTGGATTTAGAGTTCCAAATACATGTATCACTATAGGAGAAAACAGAGTGAAAACTAAAAATTCAAACTGTTACTGGAAATAAACGCTTCAACATAGAAGAACGAAATTTGGGGAACCAAGTCGCCTTAGTGTACTGCTCATTACCTGAAAGTATCATCCAGTTTGGGTTAAAAACTATTTGCTGAGATTTCTGGAGATTCAAAATTTTTGGAAGCTTGGCAACCCCTTTCCACGAAAGTGTTTCTCGTCAGTCACTGCTTAGGGCTACATCAAGAGGAAACAAAACATAGAGATAGAACGAGAAACTACTTTATTGTGTCAAGTTTCAAGAAGCCTGCAAAAACCGTGTTGGATTTAGAGTTCCAGATACATGTATCAATATAGGAGAAAACAGAGTGAAACCTAAAAATTCAAACTGCTACTGCAAATGAACGCTTCAACATAGAAGAACGAAGTTTGGGGAACCAAGTCGGCTTAGTGTTCTGATCATTACCTGAAAGTATCATCCAGTTTGGGTGAAAAAATATTTGCTTAGATTTCTGGAGATTCGTTAATTTGGGAAGCTTGGCAACCCCTTTCCATGAAAGTGTTTCTCGCCAGTCACTGCTTAGGGCTACATCAAGAGGAAACAAAACATCGAGAGAGAACGTGAAACTACTTTATTGTGTCAAGTTTCAAGAAGCTAGCACAAACCGTGTTGGATTTAGAGTTCCAAATACATGTATCAATATAGGAGAAAACAGAGTGAAACCTAAAAATTCAAACTGTTACTGGAAATGAACGCTTCAACATAGAGGAACGAAATTTTGGGAACCTAGTCAGCTTAGTGTACTGATCATTACCTGAAGTTATCATCCAGTTTGGGTGAAAAAATATTTTCTGAGAATTCTGGAGATTCGTAATTTTTGGAATCTTGGCAACCTCTTTCGGTAAAAGTGTTTCTCGCCAGTCTCTACTTAGGGGTAGATCAAGTGGAAACAAAACATAGAGACAGAAGGTGAAACTACTTTATTGTGTCATGTTTCAAGAAGCTAGCACAAACCGTGTTGGATTTAGAGTTCCAAATACATGTATCAATATAGGAGAAAACTGAGTGAAACCTAAAAATTCAAACTGTTATTGGAAATGAACGCTTCAACATAGAATAATGAAATTTGGGGAAGGAAGTCGGCTTAGTGTACTGATCATTACCTGAAAGTATCATCCAGTTTGGGTGAAAAAATATTTGCTGAAAATTCTGGAGGTTCGTAATTTTGGGAAGATTGGAATCCCCTTTGCATTAAAGTGTTTCTCGCCAGTCACTGCTTAGGGCTACATGAAGAGGAAACAAAACATAGAGATAGAACGTGAAACTACTTTATTGTGTCAAGTTTCAAGAAGCTAGCACAAACCGTGTTGGATTTAGAGTTCCAAATACATGTATCTATATAGGAGAAAAGAGAGTGAAACCTAAAAATTCAATCTGTTACTGGAAATGAACGCTTCAACATAGAAGAACGAAATTTGGGGAACCAAGTCGCCTTAGTGCACTGATCATTACCTGAAAGTATCATCCAGTTTGGGTGAAAAAATATTTGCTGAGATTTTGGAGATTCGTAATTTTTGGAATCTTGGCAACCCCTTTCCGTAAAAGTGTTTCTCGCCAGTCACTGCTTAGGGCTACATCAAGAGGAAACAAAACATCGAGATAGAACGTAAAACTACTTTTTTGTGTCAAGTTTCAAAAAGCTAGCACAAACCGTGTTGGATTTAGAGTTCCAAATACATGTATGAATATAGGAGAAAACAGAGTGAAACCTAAAAATTCAAACTGTTACTGGAAATGAACGCTTCAACATAGAAGAACGAAATTTGGGGAACCAAGTCGGCTTAGTGTACTGATCATTACCTGAAAGTATCATCCAGTTTGGGTGAAAAAATATTTGCTGAGATTTCTGGAGATTCGTAATTTTTGGAAGCTTGGCATCTCCTTTGCATGAAAGTGTTTCTCGCCAGTCACTGCTTAGGGCTACATCAAGAGGAAACAAAACATAGAGATAGAACGTGAAACTACTTTATATTGTCAAGTTTCAAGAAGCTAGCACAAACCGTGTTGGATTTAGAGTTCCAAATACATGTATCTATATAGGAGAAAAGAGAGTGAAACCTAAAAATTCAAACTATTACTGGAAATGAACGCTTCAATATAGAAGAACGAAATTTGGGGAACCAAGTCGCCTTAGTGCACTGATCATTACCTGAAAGTATCATCCAGTTTGGGTGAAAAAATACTTGCTGAGATTTCTGGAGATTCGTAATTCTTGGAAGCTTGGCAACCCCTTTCCATGAAAGTGTTTCTCGCCAGTCACTGCATAGGACTACATCAAGAGGAAACAAAACATAGAGATAGAATGTGAAACTACATTATTGTGTCAAGTTTCAAGAAGCTAGTACAAACCGTGTTGGATTTAGAGTTCCAAATACATGTATCAATATAGGAGAAAACAGAGTGAAACCTAAAAATTCAAACTGTTACTGGAAATGAACGCTTCAACATAGAAGAATGAAATTTGGGGAACCAAGTCACCTTAGTGTACTGATAATTACCTGAAAGTATCATCCAGTTTGGGTGAAAAAATATTTGCTGAGATTACTGGAGATTCGTAATTCTTGGAAGCTTGGCAACCCCTTTCCATGAAAGTGTTTCTCGCCAGTCACTGCTTAGGGCTACATCAAGAGGAAAGAAAACATAGAGATAGAACGTGAAACTACTTTATTGTGTCAAGTTTCAAGAAGCTAGCACGAACCGTGTTGGATTTAGAGTTTCAAATACATCTATCAACGTAGGAGAAAACAGAGTGAAACATAAAAATTCAAACTGTTACTGGAAATGAACGCTTCAACATAGAAGAACGAAATTTGGGGACCCACGTCGGCTTAGTGTACTGATCATTACCTGAAAGTATCATTCTGTTTGTGTGAAAAAATATTTGCTTAAAATTCTGGGGGTTCATAATTTTGGAAGCTTGGCAACCCCTTTCCATGAAAGTGTTTCCAGCCAGTCACTTCTTAGGGCTACATCAAGAGGAAACAAAACATATCGATAGAACGTGAAACTACTTTATTGTGTCAAGTTTGAAGAAGCTAGCACAAACCGTGTTGGATTTAGAGTTCCAAATGCATGTATCAATATAGGAGAAAACAGAGTGAAATCTAAAAATTCAAACTGTTACTGGAAATGAACGCTTCAACATAGAGGAACGGAATTTGGGGAACCAAGTCGCCTTAGTGTACTGATCATTACCTGAAAGTATCATCCAGTTTGGGTGAAAAAATATTTGCTGAGATTTCTGGAGATTCGTAATTTTTGGAAGCTTGGCAACCCCTTTCCATGAAAGTGTTTCTCGCCAATCACTGCTTAGGGCTACATCAAGAGGAAACAAAACTTCGAGATAGAACGTGAAACTACTTTATTGTGTCAAGTTTCAAGAAGTTAGCACAAACCGTGTTGGATTTAGAGTTCCAAATACATGTATCAATATAGGAGAAAACAGAGTGAAATCTAAAAATTCAAACTGTTACTGGAAATGAACGCTTCAACATAGAGGAACTAAATTTGGGGAACCAAGTCGCCTTAGTGTACTGCTCATTACCTGAAAGTATCATCCAGTTTGGGTGAAAAAATCTTTGCTGAGATTTCTGGAGATTCGAAATTTTAGGAAGCTTGGCAACCCCATTCCATGAAAGTGTTTCTCGCAAGTCACTGCTTAGGGCTACATCAAGAGGAAACAAAACATAGAGATAGAACATGAAACTACTTTATTGTGTCAAGTTTCAAGAAGGTAGCACAAACCGTGTTGGATTTAGAGTTCCAAATACATGTATCAATATAGGAGAAAACAGAGTGAAACCTAAAAATTCAAAGTGTTACTGGAAATGAACGCTTCAACATAGAGGAACGAAATTTGGGGAACCAAGTCGTCTTAGTGTACTGATCATCACCTGAAAGTATCGTCCAGTTTGGGTGAAAAAATACTTGCTGAGATTTCTGGAGATTCGTAATTTTTGGAAGCTTGGCAAGCCCTTTCCATGAAAGTGTTTCTCGCCAGTCACTGCTTAGGCCTACATCAAGAGGAAACAAAACATAGAGATAGAATGGGAAACTACTTTATTGTGTCAAGTTTCAAGAAGCTAGCACATACCGTGTTGGATTTAGAGTTCCAAATACATGTATCAATATAGGAGAAAACAGAGTGAAACCTAAAAATTCAAACTGTTACTGGAAATGAACACTTCAACATAGAGGAACGAAATTTGGGGAACCAAGTCGCCTTAGGGTACTGATCATTACCTGAAAGTATCATCCAGTTTGGGTGAAAAAATATTTGCTGAGATTTCTGGAGATTCATAATTTTTGGAAGCTTGGCAACCCCTTTCCATAAATGGGTTTCTCGCCAGTCACTACTTAGGTGTAGATCAAGTGGAAACAAAACATAGAGATAGAACGAGAAACTACTTTATTGTGTCAAGTTTCAAGAAGCCAGCACAAACCTTGTTGGATTTAGAGTTCCAAATACATGTATCAATATAGGAGAAAACAGAGTGAAACCTAAAAATTCAAACTGTTACTGGAAATGAACGCTTCAACATAGAAGAACGAAATTTGGGGAACCAAGTCGCCTTAGTGTACTGATCATTACCTGAAAGTATCATCAGTTTGGGTGAAAAAATATTTGCTGAGATTTCTGGAGATTCGTAATTTTTGGAAGCTTGGCATCCCCTTTCCATGAAACTGTTTCTCGCCAGTCACTGCTTAGGGCTACATCAAGAGGAAACAAAACATCGAGATAGAAAGTGACACTACTTTATTGTGTCAAGTTTCAAGAAGCTAGCACAAACCGTGTTGGATTTAGACTTTGAAATACATGTATCAATATAGGAGAAAACAGAGTGAAACCTAAAAATTCAAACTGTTACAGGAAATGAACGCTTCAACAAAGAAGAACGAAATTTGGGGAACCAAGTCACCTTAGTGTACTGATCATTACCTGAAAGTATCATCCAGTTTGGGTGAA
Source organism: Spermophilus citellus (assembly GCF_964194105.1). NCBI lineage: Eukaryota > Metazoa > Chordata > Mammalia > Rodentia > Sciuridae > Spermophilus > Spermophilus citellus. Next base: position 30,520 of record NW_027672979.1, read on the forward strand.
AAAATATTTGCTGAGATTTCTGGAGATTCGTAATTTTTGGAAGCTTGGCAACCACTTTCCATGAAAGTGTTTCTCGCCAGTCACTGCTTAGGCCTACATCAAGAGGAAACAAAACATAGAGATAGAACGGGAAACTACTTTATTGTGTCAAGTTTCAAGAAGCTAGCATAAACCGTGTTGGATTTAGAGTTCCAAATACATGTATCAATATAGGAGAAAACAAAGTGAAACCTAAAAATTCAAACTGTTGCTGGAAGTGAACGCTTCAACATAGAAGAACGAAATTCGGGGAACAAAGTCGCCTTAGTGTACTGATCATTACCTGAAAGTATCATCCTTTTGGGTGAAAAAATATTTGCTGAGATTTCTGGAGAATTATATTTTTTGGAAGCTTGGTTACCCCTTTCCATGACAGTGTTTCTCGCCAGTCACTGCTTAGGCCTACATCAAGGGGAAACAAAACATAGAGATAGAACGTGAAACTACTTTATTGTGTCAAGTTTCAGGAAGCTAGCACAAACCGTGTTGGATTTAGAGTTCCAAATACATGTATCAATATAGGAGAAAACATAGTGAAACCTAAAAATTCAAACTGTTACTGGAAATGAACGCTTCAACAAAGAGGAACGAAATTTGGGGAACCAAGTCGCCTTAGTGTACTGCTCATTACCTGAAAGTATCATCCAGTTTGGGTGAAAAAATCTTTGCTGAGATTTCTGGAGGTTCGTAATTTTTGGAAGCTTGGCAACCCCTTTCCATGAAAGTGTTTCTCGCCAGTCAATGCTTAGGGCTACATCAAGAGGAAACAAAACATAGAGATAGAATGGGAAACTACTTTATTGTGTCAAATTTCAAGAAGCTAGCACAAACCGTGTTGGATTTAGAGATCAAAATACATGTATCAATATAGGAGAAAAGAGAGTGAAACCTAAAAATTCAAACTGTTACTGGAAATTAACGCTTCAACATAGAGGAACTAAATTTGGGGAACCAAGTCGCCTTAGGGTACTGCTCATTACCTGAAAGTATCATCCAGTTTGGGTGAAAAAATATTTGTTGAGATTTCTGGAGATTCGAAATTATAGGAAGCTTGGCAACCCCATTCCATGAAAGTGTTTCTCGCAAGTCACTGCTTAGGGCTACATCAAGAGGAAACAAAACATAGAGATAGAACATGAAACTACTTTATTGTGTCAAGTTTCAAGAAGGTAGCACAAACCGTGTTGGATTTAGAGTTCCAAATACATGTATCAATATAGGAGAAAACAGAGTGAAACCTAAAAATTCAAACTGTTACTGGAAATGAACGCTTCTACTTAGAAGAACGAAATTCGGGGATCCAAGTCGCCTTAGTATACTGAATATTACCTGAAAGTATCGTCCAGTTTGGGTGAAAAAATATTTGCTGAGATTCCTGGAGATTCGTAATTTTTGGAAGCTTGGCAACCCCTTTTTATGAAAGTGTTTCTCGCCAGTCACTGCTTAGGGCTACATCAAGAGGAAACAAAACATAGAGATAGAACGTAAAAGTACTTTATTGTGTCAAGTTTCAAGAAGCTAGCACATACCGTGTTGGATTTAGAGTTCCAAATACATGTATCAATATAGGAGTAAACAGAGTGAAACCTAAAAATTCAAACTGTTACTGGAAATGAACGCTTCAACATAGAGGAACGAAATTTGGGGAACCAAGTCGCCTTAGGGTACTGATCATTACCTGAAAGTATCATCCAGTTTGGGTGAAAAAATATTTTCTGAGATTTCTGGAGATTCATAATTTTTGGAAGCTTGGCAACCCCTTTCCATGAAAGTGTTTCTCGCCAGTCATTACTTAGGGCTACATGAAGAGGAAACAAAACATAGAGACAGAACTTGAAACTGCTTTATTGTGTCAAGTTTCAAGAAGCTAGCCCAGACCGTGTTGGATTTAGAGTTCGAAATACATGTATCAATATAGGAGAAAACAGAGTGAAACCTAAATATTCAAACTGTTACAGGAAATGAACGCTTCAACAAAGAAGAACAAAATTCGGGGAACCAAGTCGCCTTAGTGTACTGATCATTACCTGAAAGTATCACCCAGTTTGGGTGAAAAAATATTTGCTGAGATTTCTGGAGATTCGTAATTTTGGGAAGCTTGGCAACCCCTATCCATAAATGTGTTTCTCGCCAGTCACTACTTAGGTGTAGATCAAGTGGAAACAAAACATAGAGATAGAACGTGAAACTACTTTATTGTGTCTAGTTTCAAGAAGCCAGCACAAACCGTGTTGGATTTAGAGTTCCAAATACATGTATCAATATAGGAGAAAACAGAGTGAAACCTAAAAATTCAAACTGTTACTAGAAATGAACGCTTCAACATAGAAGAACGAAATTTGGGGAACCAAGTCGCCTTAGTGTACTGATCATTACCTGAAAGTATCATACATTTTGGGTGAAAAAATATTTGCTGATATTTCTGGAGATTCGTAATTTTTGGAAGCATGGCATCCCCTTTCCATGAAACTGTTTCTCGCCAGTCACTGCTTAGGGCTACAACAAGAGGAAACAAACATCGAGAAGAAAGTGAAACTACTTTATTGTGTCAAGTTTCAAGAAGCTAGCACAAACCGTGTTGGATTTAGAGTTCCAAATACATGTATCAATATAGGAGAAAACAGAGTGAAACATAAAAATTCAAACTGTTACTGGAAATGAACGCTGCAACATAGAAGAACGAAATTTGGGGAACCAAGTCGCCTTAGTGTACTGATCATTACCTGAAAGTATCATCCAGTTTGGGTGAAAAAATATTTTCTGAGATTTCTGGAGATTTCTAATTTTGGGAAGCTTGGCAACCCCTTTCCATGAAAGTGTTTCTCGCCAGTCACTACTTAGAGCTACATCAAGAGGAAACAAAACATAGAGATAGAACGGGAAACTACTTTATTGTGTCAAGTTTCAAGAAGCTAGCACAAACAGTGTTGGATGTGGAGTTCCAAATACATCTATCAATATAGGAGAAAACAGAGTGAAACCTAAAAATCAAAATGTTACTGGAAATGAACGCTTCAACATAGAAGAACAAAATTCGCCGATCCAAGTCGCCTTAGTATACTGAATATTACCTGAAAGTAAGGTCCAGTTTGGGTGAAAAAAATATTTGCTGAGATTTCTGGAGATTCGTAATTTTGGGAAGCTTGGCAACCCCTTTCCATGAAAGTGTTTCTCGCCAGTCACTACTTAGGGCTACATCAAGAGGAAACAAAACATAGAGATAGAACGTAAAACTACTTTATTGTGTCAAGTTTCAAGAAGCTAGCCCAGACCGTGTTGGATTTAGAGTTCGAAATACATGTATCAATATAGGAGAAAACAGAGTGAAACCTAAAAATTCAAACTGTTACAGGAAATGAACGCTTCAACAAAGAAGAACGAAATTTGGGGAACCAAGTCGCCTTAGGGTACTGATAATTACCTGAAAGTATCATCCAGTTTGGGTGAAAAAATATTTGCTGATATTTCTAGAGATTCGTAATTTTTGGAAGCTTGGCAACCCCTTTCCATAAATGTGTTTCTCGCCAGTCACTACTTAGGGGTAGATCAAGTGGAAACAAAACATAGTGATACAACGTGAAACTACTTTATTGTGTCAAGTTTCAAGAAGCCAGCACAAACCTTGTTTGATTTAGAGTTCCAAATACATGTATCAGTATAGGAGAAAACAGAGTGAAACCTAAAAATTCAAACTGTTACTGGAAATGAACGCTTCAACATAGAAGAACGAAATTTGGGGAACCAAGTCGCCTTAGTGTACTGATCATTACCTGAAAGTATCATCCAGTTTGGGTGAAAAAATATTTGCTGAGATTTCTGGAGATTCGTAATTTTTGGAAGCTTGGCATCCCCTTGCCATGAAACTGTTTCTCGCCAGTCACTGCTTAGGGCTACATCAAGAGGAAACAAAACATAGAGATAGAACGGGAAACTACTTTATTGTGTCAAGTTTCAAGAAGCTAGCACAAACAGTGTCGGATGTGGAGTTCCAAATACATCTATCAATATAGGAGAAACAGAGTGAAACCTAAAAATTCAAACTTTTACTGGAAATGAACGCATCAACATAGAAGAACGAAATTCAGGGATCCAAGTCGCCTTAGTATACTGAATATTACCTGAAAGTATCATCCAGTTTGGGTGAAAAAATATTTGCTGAGATTCCTGGAGATTCGTAATTTTTGGAAGCTTGGCAACCCCTTTTTATGAAAGTGTTTCTCGCCAGTCACTGCTTAGGGCTTTATCAAGAGGAAAGAAAACATATAGATAGAAAGTGAAACTACTTTATTGTGTCAAGTTTCAAGAAGCTAGCACAATCCGTGTTGGATTTAGAGTTCCAAATACATGTATCAATATAGGAGAAAACAGAGTGAAACCTAAAAATTCAAACTGATACTGGAAATGAACGCTTCAACATAGAAAAACGAAATTTGGGGAACCAAGTCGCCTTAGGGTACTGATCATTACATGAAAGTATCATCCAGTTTGGGTGAAAAAATATTTGCTGAGATTTCTAGAGATTCGTAATTTTTGGAAGCTTGGCAACCCCTTTCCATAAATGTGTTTCTCGCCAGTCACTACTTAGGGGTAGATCAAGTGGAAACAAAACATAGAGATAGAACGTGAAACTACTTTATTGTGTCAAGTTTCAAGAAGCCAGCACAAACCTTTTTGGATTCAGAGTTCCAAATACATGTATCAATATAGGAGAAAACAGAGTGAAACCTAAAAATTCAAACTGTTACTGGAAATGAACGCTTCAACATAGAAGAACGAAATTTGGGGAACCAAGTCGCCTTAGTGTACTGATCATTACCTGAAAGTATCATCCTGTTTGGGTGAAAAAATATTTGCTGAGTTTTCTGGAGATTCGTAATTATTGGAAGCTTGGCATCCCCTTTCCATGAAACTGTTTCTCGCCAGTCACTGCTTAGGGCTACATCAAGAGGAAACAAAACATAGAGATAGAACGGGAAACTACTTTATTGTGTCAAGTTTCAAGAAGCTAGCACAAACCGTGTTGGATGTGGATTTCCAAATACATCTATGAATTTAGGAGAAAACAGAGTGAAACCTAAAAATTCAAACTGTAAATGGAATGAACGCTTCAACCTAGAAGAACGAAATTCGGGGATCCAAGTCGCCTTAGTATACTGAATATTACCTGAAAGTATCGTCCAGTTTGGGTGAAAAAATATTTTTTGAGATTCCTGGAGATTCGTAATTTTTGGAATCTTGGCAACCCCTTTTTATGAAAGTGTTTCTCGCCAGTCACTGCTTAGGGCTACATCAAGAGGAAACAAAACATAGAAATAGAACGGGAAACTACTTTATTGTGTCAAGTTTCAAGAAGCTAGCACAAACCGTGTTGGATTTAGAGTTCCAAATACATGTATCAATATAGGAGAAAACAGAGTGAAACCTAAAAATTCAAACTGTTACTGGAAATGAACGCTTCAACATAGAAGAACGAAATTTGGGGAACCAAGTCGCCTTAGTGCACTGATCATTACCTGAAAGTATCATCCAGTTTGGGTGAAAAAATATTTGCTGAGATTTTGGAGATTCGTAATTTTTGGAATCTTGGCAACCCCTTTCCGTAAAAGTGTTTCTCGCCAGTCACTGCTTAGGGCTACATCAAGAGGAAACAAAACATCGAGATAGAACGTAAAACTACTTTTTTGTGTCAAGTTTCAAAAAGCTAGCACAAACCGTGTTGGATTTACAGTTCCAAATACATGTATCAATATAGGAGAAAACAGAGTGAAACCTAAAAATTCAAACTGTTACAGGAAATGAACACTTCAACATAGAAGAACAAAATTTGGGGAACCAAGTCGCCTTAGGGTACTGATCATTACCTGAAAGTATCCTCCAGTTTGGGTGAAAAAATATTTGCTGAGATTTCTGGAGATTCGTAATTTTTGGAAGCTTGGCATCCCCTTTCCATGAAACTGTTTCTCGCCAGTCACTGTTTAGGGCTACATCAAGAGGAAACAAAACATCGAGACAGAAAGTGAAACTACTTTATTGTGTCAAGTTTCAAGAAGCTAGCACAAACAGTGTTGGATGTGGAGTTCCAAATACATCTATCAATATAGGAGAAAACAGAGTGAAACCTAAAAATTCAAACTTTTACTGGAAATGAACGCTTCAACATAGAAGAACGAAATTCGGGGATCCAAGTCGCCTTAGTATACTGAATATTACCTGAAAGTATCATCCAGTTTGGGTGAAAAAATATTTGCTGAGATTCCTGGAGATTCGTAATTTTTGGAAGCTTGGCAACCCCTTTTTATGAAAGTGTTTCTCTCCAGTCACTGCTTAGGGCTTTATCAAGAGGAAACAAAACATAGAGATAGAACGTGAAACTACTTTATTGTGTCAAGTTTCAAGAATCTAGCACAATCCGTGTTGGATTTAGAGTTCCAAATACATGTATCAATATAGGAGAAAACAGAGTGAAACCTAAAAATTCAAACTGTTACTGGATATGAATGCTTCAACATAGAGGAACGAAATTTGGGGAACCAAGTCGCCTTAAGGTACTGATCATTACCCGAAAGTATCATCCAGTTTGGGTGAAAAAATATTTGCTGAGATTTCTAGAGATTCGTAATTTTTGGAAGCTTGGCAACCCCTTTCCATAAATGTGTTTCTCGCCAGTCACTACTTAGGGGTAGATCAAGTGGAAACAAAACATGGAGATAGAACGTGAAACTACTTTATTGTGTCAAGTTTCAAGAAGCCAGCACAAACCTTGTTGGATTTAGAGTTCCAAATACGTGTATCAGTATAGGAGAAAACAGAGTGAAACCTAAAAATTCAAACTGTTACTGGAAATGATCGCTTCAACATAGAAGAACGAAATTTGGGGAACCAAGTCACCTTAGTGTACTGATCATTACCTGAAAGTATCATCCAGTTTGGGTGAAAAAATATTTGCTGAGATTTCTGGAGATTCGTAATTTTTGGAAGCTTGGCATCCCCTTTCCATGAAAGTGTTTCTCGCCAGTCACTGCTTAGGGCTACATCAAGAAGAAACAAAACATAGAGATAGAACGGGAAACTACTTTCTTGTGTCAAGTTTCAAGAAGCTAGCACAAACCGTGTTGGATTTAGAGTTCCAAATACATGTATCAGTATAGGAGAAAACAGAGTGAAACCTAAAAATTCAAACTGTTACTGGAAATGAACGCTTCAACATAGAAGAACGAAATTTGGGGAACCAAGTCGCCTTAGTGTACTGATCATTACCTGAAAGTATCATCCAGTTTGGGTGAAAAAATATTTTCTGAGATTTCTGGAGATTCGTAATTTTAGGAAGCTTGGCAACCCCTTTCCATGAAAGTGTTTCTCGCCAGTCACTACTTAGGGCTACATGAAGAGGAAACAAAATATAGAGACAGAACTTGAAACTACTTTATTGTGTCAAGTTTCAAGAAGCTAGCACAGACCGTGTTGGATTTAGAGTTCGAAATACATGTATCAATATAGGAGAAAACAGAGTGAAACCTAAAAATTCAAACTGTTACAAGAAATGAACGCTTCAACAAAGAAGAACGAAATTTGGGGAACTAAGTCGCCTTAGTGTACTGATCATTACCTGAAAGTATCATCCAGTTTGGGTGAAAAAATATTTGCTGAGATTGCTGGAGATTCGTATTTTTGGAATCTTGGCAACCCCTTTCCGTAAAAGTGTTTCTCGCCAGTCACTACTTAGGGGTAGATCAAGTGGAAACAAAACATTGAGATAGAACGTGAAACTACTTTATTGTGTCAAGTTTCAAGAAGCCAGCACAAACCTTGTTGGATTTAGAGTTTCAAATACATGTATCAATATAGGAGAAAACAGAGTGGAACCTAAAAATTCAAACTGTTACTGGAAATGAACGCTTCAACATAGAAGAACGAAATTCGGGGATCCAAGTCGCCTTAGTATACTGAACATTACCTGAAAGTATCATCCAGTTCGGGTGAAAAAATATTTGCTGAGATTCCTGGAGATTCGTAATTTTTGGAAGCTTGGCAACCCCTTTCCATGAAAGTGTTTCTCGCCAGTCACTCTTAGGGCTACATCAAGAGGAAACAAAACATAGAGATAGAACGTGAAACTACTTTATTGTGTCAAGTTTCAAGAAGCTAGCACAAACCGTGTTGGATTTAGAGTTCTAAATACATGTATCGATATAGGAGTAAACAGAGTGAAACCTAAAAATTCAAACTGTTAGTGGAAATGAACGCTTCAACATAGAGGAACGAAATTTGGGGAACCAAGTCGCCTTAGGGTACTGATCATTACCTGAAAGTATCATCCACTTTGGGTGAAAAAATATTTGCTGAGATTTCTGGAGATTCGTAATTTTTGGAATCTTGGCAACCCCTTTCCGTAAAAGTGTTTCTTGCCAGTCACTACTTAGGGGTAGATCAAGTGGAAACAAAACATAGAGATAGAATGTGAAACTACTTTATTGTGTAAAGTTTCAAGAAGCCAGCACAAACCGTGTTGGATTTAGAGTTCCAATACATGTATCAATATAGGAGAAAACAGAGTGAAACCTAAAAATTCAAACTGTTACTGGAAATGAACGCTTCAACATAGAAGAACGAAATTCGGGGAACTAAGTTGCCTTAGTGTACTGATCATCACCTGAAAGTATCATCCAGTTTGGGTGAAAAAATATTTGCTGAGATCTCTAGAGATTCGTAATTTTTGGAAATTTGGCAACCCCTTTCCATGAAAATGTTTCTCGCCAGTCACTGCTTAGGGCTACATCAAGAGGAAACAAAACATAGAGATAGAACGTTAAACTCCTTTATTGTGTCAAGTTTCAAGAAGCTAGCACAAACCGTGTGGGATTTAGAGTTCCAAATACATGTATCAATATAGGAGAAAACAGAGTGAAACCTAAAAATTCAAACTGTTATTGGAAATGAACGCTTCAACATAGAAGAACGAATCCAGGGATCCAAGTCGCCTTAGCATACTGAACATTACCTGAAAGTATCGTCCAGTTTGGGTGAAAAAATATTTGCTGAGATTCCTGGAGATTCGTAATTTTTGGAAGCTTGGCAACCTCTTTTTATGAAAGTGTTTCTCGCCAGTCACTGCTTAGGGCTACATCAAGAAGAAACAAAACATCGAGATAGAACGTGAAACTACTTTATTGTGTCAAGTTTCAAAAAGCTAGCACAAACCGTGTTGGATTTAGAGTTCCAAATACATGTATCAATATAGGAGTAAACACAGTGAAACCTAAAAATTCAAACTGTTAGTGGAAATGAACGCTTCAACATAGAGGAACGAAATTTGGGGAACCAAGTCGCCTTAGGGTACTGATCATTACCTGAAAGTATCATCCAGTTTGGGTGAAAAAATATTTGCTGAGATTTCGGGAGATTCGAAATTTTTGGAAGCTTGGCAACCCCTTTCCTTGAAAGTGTTTCTCGCCAGTCACTGCTTAGGGCTACATCAAGAGGAAACAAAACATAGAGATAGAACGCGAAAATACTTTATTGTGTCAAGTTTCAAGAAGCTAGCACAAACCGTGTTGGATTTAGAGTTCCAAATACATGTATCTTTATAGGAGAAAACTGAGTGGAACCTAAAAATTCAAACTGTTACTGGAAATGAACGCTTCAACATAGAAGAACGAAATTTGGGGAACCAAGTCGCCTTAGTGTACTGATCATCACCTGAAAGTATCATCCAGATTGGGTGAAAAAATATTTGCTGAGATTTCGGGAGATTCGTAATTTTGGGAAGCTTGGCAACCCCTTTCCATGAAAGTGTTTCTCGCCAGTCACTGCTTAGGGCTACATCAAGAGGAAACAAAACATTGAGATAGAATGTGAAACTACTTTATCGTGTCAAGTTTCAAGAATGTAGCACAAACCGTGTTGGATTTAGAGTTCCAAATACATGTATCAATATAGGAGAAAACAGAGTGAAACCTAAAAATTCAAACTGTTACTTGAAATGAACGCTTCAACAAAGAAGAACGAAATTTGGGGAAGCAAGTCACCTTAGTGTACTGATCATTACCTGAAAGTATCATCCAGTTTGGGTGAAAAAAAATTTGCTGAGATTTCGGGATATTCGTAATTTTTGAAAGCTTGGCAACCCTTTTCCATGAAAGTGTTTCTCGCCAGTCACTGCTGAGGGCTACATCAAGAGGAAAGAAAATATAGAGAAAGAACGGGAAACTACTTTATTGTGTTAAGTTTCAAATAGCTAGCACAAACCGTGTTGGATTTAGAGTTCCAAATACATCTATCAATATAGGAGAAAACCGAGTGAAACCTAAAAATTCAAAGTGTTACTGGAAATGAACGCTTCAACATAGAAGAACTAAATTTGGGGAACCAAGTCGCCTTAGTATACTGAACGTTACCTGATAGTATCGTCCAGTTTGGGTGAAAAAATATTTGCTGAAATTTCTGGAGATTCGTAATTTTTGGAAGCTTGGCAACACCTTTCCATGAAAGTGTTTCTCGCACGTCACTGCTTAGGGCTACATCAAGAGGAAAGAAAACATAGAGACAGAATGTGAAACTAGTTTATTTTGTCAAGTTTCAAGTAGCTAGCCCAAACCGTGTTGGAATTAGAGTTCCAAATACATCTATCAATGTAGGAGAAAACAGAGAGAAACCTAAAAATTCAAACTGTTACTGGAAATGAATGCTTCAACATAGAAGAACTAAATTTGGGGAACCAAGTCGCCTTAGTGTACTGCTCATTACCTGAAAGTATCATCCAGTTTGGGTGAAAAAATACTTGCTGAGATTTCTGGAGATTCGTAATTTTTGGAAGCTAGGCAAGCCCTTTCCATGAAAGTGTTTCTCGCCAGTTACTACTTAGGGCTACATCAAGAGGAAACAAAACATAGAGATAGAACGGGAAACTACTTTGTTGTGTAAAGTTTCAAGAAGCTAGCAGAAACCGTGTTGGATTTAGAGTTCTAAATACATGTATCGATATAGGAGTAAACAGAGTGAAACCTAAAAATTCAAACTGTTAGTGGAAATGAACGCTTCAACATAGAGGAACGAAATTTGGGGAACCAAGTCGCCTTAGGGTACTGATCATTACCTGAAAGTATCATCCAGTTTGGGTGAAAAAATATTTGCTGAGATTTCTGGAGATTCGTAATTTTTGGAATCTTGGCAACCCCTTTCCGTAAAAGTGTTTCTTGCCAGTCACTACTTAGGGGTAGATCAAGTGGAAACAAAACATAGAGATAGAATGTGAAACTACTTTATTGTGTCAAGTTTCAAGAAGCCAGCACAAACCGTGTTGGATTTAGAGTTCCAAATACATGTATCAATATAGGAGAAAACAGAGTGAAACCTAAAAATTCAAACTGTTACTGGAAATGAACGCTTCAACATAGAAGAACGAAATTCGGGGAACTATGTCGCCTTAGTGTACTGATCATCACCTGAAAGTATCATCCAGTTTGGGTGAAAAAATATTTGCTGAGATCTCTAGAGATTCGTAATTTTTGGAAGTTTGGCAACCCCTTTCCATGAAAATGTTTCTCGCCAGTCACTGCTTAGGGCTACATCAAGAGGAAACAAAACATAGAGATAGAACGTGAAACTCCTTTATTGTGTCAAGTTTCAAGAAACTAGCACAAACCGTGTGGGATTTAGAGTTCCAAATACATCTATCCATATAGGAGAAAACAGAGTGAAACCTAAAAATTCAAACTGGTATTGGAAATGCACGCTTCAACATAGAAGAACGAAATTTGGGGAACCAAGTCGGCTTAGTGTGCTGATCATTATCTAAAAGTATCATCAAGTTTGGGTGAAAAAATATTTGCTGAAAATTCTGGAGGTTCGTAATTTTGAGAAGCTTCGCAACGTCTTTCCATGAAAGTATTTCTCGCCAGTCACTGCTTAGGGCTACATCAAGAGGAAACAAAACATAGAGATAGAATGTGAAACTACTTGATTGTGTCAAGTTTCAAGAAGCTAGCACAAACCGTGTGGGATTTAGAGTTCCAAATACATGTATCAATATAGGAGTAAACACAGTGAAACCTAAAAATTCAAACTGTTAGTGGAAATGAACGCTTCAACATAGAGGAACGAAATTTGGGGAACCAAGTCGCCTTAGGGTACTGATCATTACCTGAAAGTATCATCCAGTTTGGGTGAAAAAATATTTGCTGAGATTTCGGGAGATTCTTAATTTTCGGAATCTTGGCAACCCCTTTCCGGAAAAGTGTTTCTCGCCAGTCACTACTTAGGGGTAGATCAAGTGGAAACAAAACATAGAGATAGAACGTGAAACTACTTTATTGTGTCAAGTTTCAAGAAGCCAGCACAAACCTTGTTGGATTTAGAGTTCCAAATACATGTATCAATATAGGAGAAAACAGAGTGAAACCTAAAAATTCAAACTGTTACTGGAAATGAACGCTTCAACATAGAAGAACGAAATTTGGGGAAACAAGTCGCCTTAGTGTACTGATCATTACCTGAAAGTATCATCCAGTTTGCGTGAAAAAATATTTGCTGAGAATACTTGAGGTTCGTAATTTTGGGAAGCTTGGCAACCCCTTTCCATGAAAGTGTTTCTCGCCAGTCACTGCTTAGGGCTACATCAAGAGGAAACAAAACATAGAGATAGAACGTGAAAGTACTTTATTGTGTCAAGTTTCAAGAAGCTAGCACAAACCGTGTTGGATTTAGAGTTCCAAACACACGTATCAATAGAGGAGAAAACAGAGTGAAACCTAAAATTTCAAATTGTTACTGGAAATGAACGCTTCATCATAGAAGAACGAAATTTGGGGAACCAAGTCGCCTTAGTGTACTGATAATTACCTGAAAGTATCATCCAGTTTGGGTGAAAAAATATTTGCTGATATTTCTGGAGATTCGAAATTTTTGGAAGCTTGGCAACCCCTTTCATTGAAAGTGTTTCTCGCCAGTCACTGCTTAGGGCTACACCAAGAGGAAACAAAACATAGAGATAGAACGCGAAAATACTTTATTGTGTCAAGTTTCAAGAAGCTAGCACAAACCGTGTTGGATTTAGAGTTCCAAATACATGTATCAATATAGGAGAAAACTGAGTGGAACCTAAAAATTCAAACTGTTACAGGAAATGAACGCTTCAACAAAGAAGAACGAAATTTGGGGAAGCAAGTCACCTTAGTGTACTGATCATTACCTGAAAGTATCATCCAGTTTGGGTGAAAAAAAATTTGCTGAGATTTCGGGATAGTCGTAATTTTTGAAAGCTTGGCAACCCTTTTCCATGTAAGTGTTTCTCGCCAGTCACTGCTTAGGGCCACATCAAGAGGAAAGAAAATATAGAGAAAGAACGGGAAACTACTTTATTGTGTTAAGTTTCAAGAAGCTAGCACAAACCGTGTTGGATTTAGAGTTCCAAATACATCTATCAATATAGGAGAAAACCGAGTGAAACCTAAAAATTCAAAGTGTTACTGGAAATGAACGCTTCAACATAGAAGAACTAAATTTGGGGAACCAAGTCGCCTTAGTATACTGAACGTTACCTGAAAGTATCGTCCAGTTTGGGTGAAAAAATATTTGCTGAAATTTCTGGAGATTCGTAATTTTTGGAAGCTTGGCAACAACTTTCCATGAAAGTGTTTCTCGCACGTCACTGCTTAGGGCTACATCAAGAGGAAAGAAAACATAGAGACAGAATGTGAAACTAGTTTATTGTGTCAAGTTTCAAGTAGCTAGCCCAAACCGTGTTGGAATTAGAGTTCCAAATACATCTATCAATGTAGGAGAAAACAGAGAGAAACCTAAAAATTCAAACTGTTACTGGAAATGAATGCTTCAACATAGAAGAACTAAATTTGGGGAACCAAGTCGCCTTAGTATACTGAACGTTACCTGAAAGTATCGTCCAGTTTGGGTGAAAAAATATTTGCTGAAATTTCTGGAGATTCGTAATTTTTGGAAGCTTGGCAACACCTTTCCATGAAAGTGTTTCTCGCACGTCACTGCTTAGGGCTACACCAAGAGGAAACAAAACATAGAGACAGAACGTGAAACTACTTTATTGTGTCACGTTTAAGAAGCTAGCACAAACCGTGTTGGATTTAGAGTTCCAAATACATGTATCAATATAGGAGAAAACAGAGTGAAACCTGAAAATTCAAACTGTTACTGGAAATGAAGGCTTCTACATAGAAGAACGAAATTTGGGGAACCAAGTCGCCTTAGTGTACTGATCATTACCTGAAAGTATCATCCAGTTTGCGTGAAAAAATATTTGCTGAGATTTCTGGAGATTCGTAATTTTGGGAAGCTTGGCAACCCCTTTCCATGAAAGTGTTTCTCGCCAGTCACTGCTTAGGGCTATATCAAGAGGAAACAAAACATAGTGATAGAACGTGAAACTACTTCATTGTGTCAAGTTTCAAGAAGCTAGCACAAACCGTGTTGGATTTAGAGTTCCAAATACATGTATCAATATAGGAGAAAACAGAGTGAAACCTAAAAATTCAAACTGTTACTGGAAACGAACGTTTCAACTTAAAAGAACGAAATTTGGGGAACCAAGTCGGCGTAGTGTACTGCTCATTACCTGAAAGTTTCATCCTGATTGGGTGAAAAAATATTTGCTGAGATTTCGGGAGATTCGTAATTTTTGGAAGCTTGGCAACCCCTTTTTATGAAAGTGTTTCTCGCCAGTCACTACTTAGGGCTACATTAAGAGGAAACAAAACATTGAGATAGAACGTGAAACTACTTTATCGTGTCAAGTATCAAGAAGGTAGCACAAACCGTGTTGGATTTAGAGTTCCAAATACATGTATCAATATAGGAGAAAACAGAGTGAAACCTAAAAATTCAAACTGTTACTGGAAATGAACGCTTCCACATACGAGAACGAAATTTTGGGAACCAAGTCGCCTTAGTGTACTGATCATTACCTGAAAGTATCATCCAGTTTGGGTGAAAAAATATTGGCTGAGATTTCTGGAGATTCGTAATTTTTGGAAGCTTGGCAACCCCTTTCCATGAAAGTGTTTCTCGCCAGTCACTGCTTAGGGCTACATCAAGAGGAAACAAAACATAGAGATAGAACATGAAACTACTTTACTGTGTCAAGTTTCAAGAAGCTAGCACAAACCGTGTTGGATTTAGAGTTCCAAATACATCTATCAATATAGGAGAAAACAGAGTGATACCTAAAATTTCAAACTGTTACTGGAAATGAACGCTTCAACATAGAAGAACGAAATTTGGGGAACCAAGTCGCCTTAGTGTACTGATAATTACCTGAAAGTATCATCCAGTTTGGGTGAAAAAATATTTGCTGATATTTCTGGAGATTCGAAATTTTTGGAAGCTTGGCAACCCCTTTCCATGAAAGTGTTTCTCGCCAGTCACTGCTTAGGGCTACATCAAGAGGAAACAAAACATAGAGATAGAACGCGAAAATACTTTATTGTGTCAAGTTTCAAGAAGCTAGCACAAACCGTGTTGGATTTAGAGTTCCAAATATATGTATCAATATAGGAGAAAACTGAGTGAAACCTAAAAATTCAAACTGTTACTGGAAAGGAACGCTTCAACATAGAAGAACGAAATTTGGGGAACCAAGTCGCCTTAGTGTACTGCTCATTACCTGAAAGTATCATCCAGATTGGGTGAAAAAATATTTGCTGAGATTTCGGGAGATTCGTAATTTTGGGAAGCTTGGCAACCACTTTCCATGAAAGTGTTTCTCGCCAGTCACTGCTTAGGGCTACATCAAGAGGAAACAAAACATTGAGATAGAATGTGAAACTACTTTATCGTGTCAAGTTTCAAGAATGTAGCACAAACCGTGTTGGATTTAGAGTTCCAAATACATGTATCAATATAGGAGAAAACAGAGTGAAACCTAAAAATTCAAACTGTTACAGGAAATGAACGCTTCAACAAAGAAGAACGAAATTTGGGGAAGCAAGTCACCTTAGTGTACTGATCATTACCTGAAAGTATCATCCAGTTTGGGTGAAAAAAAATTTGCTGAGATTTCGGGATATTCGTAATTTTTGAAAGCTTGGCAACCCATTTCCATGAAAGTGATTCTCGCCAGTCACTGCTTAGGGCTACATCAAGAGGAAAGAAAACATATAGAAAGAACGGGAAACTACTTTATTGTGTTAAGTTTCAAGAAGCTAGCACAAACCGTGTTGGATTTAGAGTTCCAAATACATCTATCAATATAGGAGAAAACCGAGTGAAACCTAAAAATTCAAAGTGTTACTGGAAATGAACGCTTCAACATAGAAGAACTAAATTTGGGGAACCAAGTCGCCTTAGTATACTGAACGTTACCTGAAAGTATCGTCCAGTTTGGGTGAAAAAATATTTGCTGAAATTTCTGGAGATTCATAATTTTTGGAAGCTTGGCAACACCTTTCCATGAAAGTGTTTCTCGCACGTCACTGCTTAGGACTACATCAAGAGGAAAGAAAACATAGAGACAGAATGTGAAACTAGTTTATTGTGTCAAGTTTCAAGTAGCTAGCCCAAACCGTGTTGGAATTAGAGTTCCAAATACATCTATCAATGTAGGAGAAAACAGAGAGAAACCTAAAAATTCAAACTGTTACTGGAAATGAAGGCTTCAACGTAGAGGAACGAAATTTGGGGAACCAAGTTGCCTTAGTGTACTGCTCATTACCTGAAAGTATCATCCAGTTTTGGTGAAAAAAAATATTTGCTGAGATTTCTGGAGATTCGTAATTTTTGGAATCTTGGCAACCCCTTTCCATGAAAGTGTTTCTCGCCAGTCACTGCTTAGGGCTACATCAAGAGGAAAAAAAAATAGAGATAGAACGGGAAACTACTTTATTGTGTCAAGTTTCAAGAAGCTAGCACAAACCGTGTTGGATTTAGAGTTCCAAATACATGTAACAATATAGGAGAAAACAGAGTGAAACCTAAAAATTCAAACTGTTACTGGAAATGAATGCTTCAACATAGAAGAACGAAATTTGGGGAACCAAGTCGCCTTAGTGTACTGATCATTACCTGAAAGTATCATCCAGTTTGGGTGAAAAAATACTTGCTGAGATTTCTGGAGATTCGTAATTTTTGGAAGCTAGGCAAGCCCTTTCCATGAAAGTGTTTCTCGCCAGTCACTACTTAGGGCTACATCAAGAGGAAACAAAACATAGAGATAGAACGGGAAACTACTTTGTTGTGTAAAGTTTCAAGAAGCTAGCACAAACCGTGTTGGATTTAGAGTTCCTAATACATCTATCAATATAGGAGAAAACAGAGTGAAACCTAAAAATTCAAACTGTTACTGGAAATGAACGCATCAACATAGAAGAACGAAATTCGGGGATCCAAGTCGCCTTAGTATACTGAACATTACCTGAAACTATCGTCCATTTTGGGTGAAAAATATTTGCTGAGATTACTGGAGATTCGTAATTTTTGGAAGCTTGGCAACCCCTTTCCATGAAAGTGTTTCTCTCCAGTCACTGCTTAGGGCTACACCAAGAGGAAACAAAACAGAGAGACAGAACGTGAAATTACTTTATTGTGTCAAGTTTCAAGAAGCTAGCACAAACCGTGTTGGAATTAGAGTTCCAAATACATCTATCAATATTGGAGAAAACAGAGTGAAACTTAAAAATTCAAACTATTACTGGAAATGAACGCTTCAACATAGAAGAATGAAATTTGGGGAACCAAGTCGCCTTAGTGTACTGATCATTACCTGAAAGTATCGTCCAGTTTGGGTGAAAAAATATTTGCTGAGATTTCTGGAGATTCGTAATTTTTGGGAGCTTGGCAACCACTTTCCATGAAAGTTTTTCTCTCCAGTCACTGCTTAGGGCTACACCAAGAGGAAAGAAAACATAGAGACAGAATGTGAAACTACTTTATTGTGTCACGTTTAAGAAGCTAGCACAAACCGTGTTGGATTTAGAGTTCCAAATACATGTATCAATATAGGAGAAAACAGAGTGATACCTAAAAATTCAAACTGTTACTGGAAATGAATGCTTCAACATAGAAGAACGAAATTTGGGGAACCAAGTCGCCTTAGTGTACTGATCATTACCTGAAAGTATCATCCAGTTTGCGTGAAAAAATATTCGCTGAGATTTCTGGAGATTCGTAATTTTGGGAAGCTTGGCAACCCCTTTCCATGAAAGTGTTTCTCGCCAGTCACTGCTTAGGGCTATATCAAGAGGAAACAAAACATAGTGATAGAACGTGAAACTACTTCATTGTGTCAAGTTTCAAGAACCTAGCACAAACCGTGTTGGATTTAGAGTTCCAAATACATGTATCAATATAGGAGAAAACAGAGTGAAACCTAAAAATTCAAACTGTTACTGGATATGAACGCTTCAACATAGAAGAACGAAATTTGGGGAACCAAGTCGCCTTAGTGTACTGCTCATTACCTGAAAGTATCATCCAGTTTGGGTGAAAAAATATTTGCTGAGATTTCGGGAGGTTCGTAATTTTTGGAAGCTTGGCAACCGCTTTCCAGGAAAGTGTTTCTCGCCAGTCACTGCTTAGGGCTATATCAAGAGGAAACAAACGTAGAGATAGAATGCGAAACTACTTTATTGTGTCAAATTTCAAGAAGCTAGCACAAACTGTGTTGGATTTAGAGTTCCAAATACATGTATCAATATAGGAGAAAACAGAGTGAAACCTAAAAATTCAAACTGTTACTGGAAATGAACGCTTCAACTTAGAAGAACAAAATTTGGGGAACCAAGTCTGCTTAGTGTACTGCTCATTACCTGAAAGTATCATCCAGATTGGGTGAAAAAATATTTGCTGAGATTTCGGGAGATTCGTAATTTTGGGAAGCTTGGCAACCCCTTTCCATGAAAGTGTTTCTCGCCAGTCACTACTTAGGGCTACATCAAGAGGAAACAAAACATTGAGATAGAACGTGAAACTACTTTATCGTGTCAAGTTTCAAGAAGGTAGCACAAACCGTGTTGGATTTAGAGTTCCAAATACATGTATCAATATAGGAGAAAACAGAGTGAAACCTAAAAATTCAAACTGTTACTGGAAATGAACGCTTCCACATAGAAGAACGAAATTTTGGTAACCAAGTCGCCTTAGTGTACTGATCATTACCTGAAAGTATCATCCAGTTTGGGTGAAAAAATATTGGATGAGATTTCTGGAGATACGTAATTTTTGGAAGCTTGGCAACCCCTTTCCATGAAAGTGTTTCTCGCCAGTCACTGCTTAGGGCTACAACAAGAGGAAACAAAACATAGAGATAGAACATGAAACTACTTTACTGTGTCAAGTTTCAAGAAGCTAGCACAAACCGTGTTGGATTTAGAGTTCCAAATACATCTATCAATATAGGAGAAAACAGAGTGATACCTAAAAATTCAAACTGTTACTGGAAATGAACGCTTCAACATAGAAGAACGAAATTTGGGGAACCAAGTCGCCTTAGTGTACTCATCATTACCTGAAAGTATCATCCAGTTTGGGTGAAAAAATATTGGCTGAGATTTCTGGAGATTCGTAATTTTTGGAAGCTTGTCAACCCCTTTCCATGAAAGTGTTTCTCGCCAGTCACTGCTTAGGGCTACATCAAGAGGAAAGAAAACATAGAGACAGAATATGAAACTACTTTATTGTGTCAAGTTTCAAGAAGCTAGCACAAACTGTGTTGGATTTAGAGTTCCAAATACATGTATCAATATAGGAGAAAACAGAGTGAAACCTAAAAATTCAAACTGTTACTGGAAATGAAGGCTTCAACATAGAAGAACGAAATTTGGGGAACCAAGTCGCCTTAGTGTACTGCTCATTACCTGAAAGTATCATCCAGTTTGGGTGAAAAAATACTTGCTGAGATTTCTGGAGATTCGTAATTTTTGGAAGCTAGGCAAGCCCTTTCCATGAAAGTGTTTCTCGCCAGTCACTGCTTAGGGCTACATCAAGAGGAAAAAAAACATAGAGATAGAACGGGAAACTACTTTGTTGTGTCAAGTTTCAAGAAGCTAGCACAAACCGTGTTGGATTTAGAGTTCCAAATACATGTATCAATATAGGAGAAAACAGAGTGAAACCTAAAAATTCAAACTGTTACTGGAAATGAACGCATCAACATAGAAGAACGAAATTCGGGGATCCAAGTCGCCTTAGTATACTGAACATTACCTGAAAGTATCGTCCATTTTGGGTGAAAAATATTTGCTGAGATTACTGGAGATTTGTAATTTTTGGAAGCTTGGCAACCCCTTTCTGTGTTGAGCCGTTTCTTCGGACTGTGGTCGCCATTACAAGATGGCGCTGGCTCCGCTGTGGTCTGTGACAAACAACTCCTTATTTGGGAGAGTTGGCACGTGATGTTTTAACACCCTATGAGAAAGCTCCACGTAGCAGCTTCGCATTGGGGCTTGGGATGCTTTATTAAGGCTGGGAGGGGCGTCCGAGGGAGGAAGAAGAAACATCAGGGGCCTGAATAAACTACTGAAAGAAGATTCCTGTTGTTGCGTCTTCCTTGCGGGCAAGGGGTCGCGACAAGTGGTGCCGAAACCCGGGAACCAGAACTTTCAGCCGTCAGGGGTGGTGCACCGGTTAGTCCCAGGTAAGTGGGATCCGCGACCAAAGTGGGGATAGTCCCAGTAAGTGGGATCCGCGATCAAAGCGGGGTCAGCTCCTCTACAAAGAAAGAGAGAGCTTTATATTTTATTGCAGCTGCACTGTGTACTTTCACTTTTGTTTTCTGTGTTTCTTTTGTTGCTGTGTCATGGGTGCCGCATCTTCAAGTCCGCTTCTTCTGGCCCTAGACGGCCTGTTACGTTCCAAGGGCCTGGAAGTGAAACATAGTACTTTACAAAGATTTTTACGGAAGTTGGATATTGCTGCACCGTGGTTTGCATTTTCGGGCAGTCTTACTATACCTAGTTGAGATAAATTAGGCAAAGATCTTGACTTTGCTTCTGAGCAGGGCATATTAAAGGGCGGGGTGATACCCCTTTGGAAAATGGTCCGTAGTTGCCTCACAGATGGCAGATGTCAGGAAGCACTTACTAAAGGACAGGAAGTTCTAGAACAATTACATGAGGAGAAATCGGAGACGGCAGGAAGTGAGGTATCTCGGGAGGATGGAAGTGTGCGGAGCGTGAAACAGGGGAAGAGACGAGTGTATCCAGATCTCAGTGCGCTGCGCACACCCCCATGTGAAAGTGGGTCAGAGGAAGAGGAGGATGAGGAGGAGGAGCTTGGGAGGCTGTCTTGCCAGCTAGGGAGTTTAGCTATAGGAGAAGGGAACAAAAATAAACAGGAGCTCAAGAAATGTGATCCTCCGGATCCACCGCCGTATGGCGGGGGTGTTTCGGGGAGAGCTTTCCATGCTCAAACATGGAGGGCTGTTAACGCTGAGATGGGTCTTGCTTATCCAATTTTTCAGGATGATAATAGGGGAAGATTCCATGAGCCTTTAGATTTCAAAATTGTGAAGACTCTGGCAGAGTCTGTGCGCACTTATGGGGTGGATGCCGCCTTCACACTAACTCAGGTGGAGAGTCTGTCTAGATACTGTATGACTCCCTCTGATTGGGCTAGCCTTGTTCGGGCTTGTGTTTCCCCAGGTAAATATTTGGACTGGAGAGCATTTGTGCTAGAGGGCGCAATAGAGCAGGCAGCCCAAAACCATGCGGCGGGACACCCTCATTGGGATAAGGACATGCTTTTGGGGCAAGGTAGATTTGCTAATCAACAGACGGGATTCCCTCTTGAGGTATATGATCAAATTAATAACATTTGCATTCGGGCATGGAAGTCACTTCCAAATAGAGGAGAGGTATCTGGTAATTTGACTAAGATTATACAAGGCCCTACAGAACCCTTTTCAGACTTTGTAGCAAGGATGGTGGATGCCGCTGGAAAGATTTTTGGGGATCCTGATAGAGCCATGCCCCTTGTCAAGCAATTGGTCTTTGAGCAATGCACCAAGGAATGTAAAGCAGCAATCGCTCCTTATAAGAACAAAGGCATAGAAGCATGGATGAAGGTGTGTAGAGAGATTGGAGGACCTTTAACTAATGCAGGTCTTGCAGCTGCTGTCCTTCGGATTACAAAAGGGGGCGGTCCTGCCGCCGGAACATGCTTCCATTGTGGTCAACCCGGTCATGTTAGACGTGAATGTCCCAAAAAAGACAATTCCAAAAAAGACAATTTTACTGGACCTTCTCACGGTGGCCTTTCCAATGGCCTTCGTCTACCGGGGTTGTGTCCAAGATGCAAAAAGGGGAAGCATTGGGCAAGAGAGTGTAGATCAGTGAGGGACATCCATGGACAGCCTATTTCAGCTGGGCCAAAAAACGGCCGACGGGGCCCTCGACCCCAGGGCCCACAAATATATGGGGCAGTGGAGAATGTCACACCCGAACCCGAGACATGGCCATCTCTACGCCATCCCATGAAATGCGGAGAGCCACTACAGGTGCCGCGGGATTGGACCTCTGTTCCACCTCCAGACTCGTATTAACACCTAAGATGGGAGTCCAATTGGTGGAAACTGAGTTTACAGGGCCTCTACCACCTGGCACTGTAGGTTTGCTAATTGGACGTTCATCCTCTATTTTACAAGGTCTTCATGTTTTCCCCGGAGTCATAAGTCCTGATACTGTAGGGATAATAAAGGTTATGGTGGAAGCTCCAAGGGGCATTGTGTCCATCTCCCCAGGGGATCGGATTGCTCAATTGCTAATTTTGCCTAGCTTACATAATCACTTCCCTGCTGATTCAAGGTCACGGACAGGGAATGAGATTGGTACCACCAGAGGGAATTGTGCCTATTTGTCACTAGATATGAGCAATCGCCCCACTTTGGAATTAAGCATAGAAGGTAAATCTATTGTGGGATTACTGGATACCGGAGCAGACCGTAGTATTATAGCACTTAGGGACTGGTCTAAGGGATGGCCAGTGCAGACTTCTGATCAATCCTTGAGAGGACTTGGATATGCCCAGGCCCCTCAGATCAGCTGTAGACATCTAGTCTGGAAGGATCCAGAAGGACATAATGGTACCTTTCAGCCTTATGTACTTGATTTACCTATCTCTCTACGGGGCCGTGATCTGATGAAAGACATGGGGTTCACTCTTAGTAATGACTATTCCCCAGTGTCTCAACAGATTATGCAAAATATGGGGTATAGGCCAGGTCTAGGACTAGGAAAACATTTACAGGGACGTAAGCATCCTGTACAAGGTCATCAAAAGCTTGACAGATTTGGTCTGGGTTTTTCCTAGGGGCCGCTGGGGCTCAAATACCCATAACATGGCTCACCGAGGAGCCTGTTTGGGTGCCTCAGTGGCCTCTTCCCTCGGTTAAATTGGCAGCAGCTCATGCTCTAGTTAAAGAACAACTTGACTTGGGTCACTTCCAGCCTTCTACTTCTCCATGGAATACTCCCATATTTGTCATTAAGAAAAAATCAGGGAAGTGGCGCCTACTGCATGATCTACGAGCAGTTAATGGTCAAATGCAACTTATGGGGCCCATTCAAAGAGGGCTGCCTCTGCTCTCCTCGGTTCCTCAGGGTTGGCACATTATTGTTATTGACATTAAAGACTGTTTCTTTTCTATTCCTTTGCATCCTAAAGACTCGCAGCGTTTTGCCTTCACCCTTCCCTCGTGTAACCACGAGGAACCAGATCAAAGGTTTGAGTGGGTAGTGTTGCCGCAGGGAATGGCTAATAGTCCCACGATGTGTCAGATGTATGTGGGGAAGACACTCGCACCTCTCAGACAAAAGTATTCCTCCATCAAGATCATTCATTATATGGATGATGTATTATTGGCTGCTAAATCAGAGCAGACAGTTCATGAGGCCTATAAAGACCTAGTGAAGTTGTTAGCTCAATATGGACTGCATATTGCACCTGAAAAGATTCAAACAGGGGATTCTATTAAGTATTTGGGAGCAACAATTGGGTGTGACAAATTACGACCACAGAAAATCACCATACGAGCTCAGGATCTCCAAACTCTAAATGATTTTCAAAAACTGCTGGGAGATATTAATTGGATACGAGGATATTTACATATTTCTAATGTTATGCTACAGCCTTTGTATGCTACTCTTAGGGGTGATCCAGATCTTACTTCCCCTCATAGCCTCACCAAAGAGGCTAGAGCGGCCCTTATGACAGTAGAAGAAGCTATACAACATGCTACTTTATGCAGGCTCCAGAGTGATAAACCTTTCCAGTTATGTGTGCTTGCCACTATGCGGCAGCCTACTGGAGTACTGTGGCAAGATGGACCTTTGCTATGGATTCACCCATATGTATCCCCAGGAAAATCCTTAGAATATTATCCTGATGCTGTTGCAGCATTAGCACTTAAAGGGATTCAACAAAGCATTCAATTTTTCGGACAATCACCTTCTTCTCTTATTATACCCTACACTAAAGCTCAACTTAGTGTCTTGTGTGCTACTCTAGATAACTGGGCTATTTTATGTTGCTTGTTTCAAGGGGATATTGATAATCATTACCCTTCTCATCCGTTACTCCATTTTGTTAAAGAACATCCTATCATTTTCCCTAAAGTAACTTCATCCAGTCCCATTCCGGGGGCTGTTAACATTTTTACTGATGGTTCCAAGTCTGGAATGGGAGCTTATGTAATTAATGATTCTCCCCCTGTCCAGCATCAATTTGCTCCTGGAAATCCACAATGGGTAGAACTACAAATTGTTATTGAGGTTTTTAAACAGTGTTCTTTTCCCTTTAATCTCATTTCGGACTCCATCTATGTGGTGCAAGCACTACAAATCCTGGAGGCTGTGGGAGCTATTAGTGATGCCCGTAATGTATCTGCTTACTTTAATCAGCTTCAACAGCTTATCCGTGGCCGCACTGCTCCTTTTTATCCAGTGCACATCCGGGCTCACACCTCTCTTCCTGGTCCGTTATCGCAGGGTAATGCCTGTGCAGACTCAGCCACTAGAGGTCAGTTGATCTGTTTGGCTTCCTCCTTAGAGGAGGCTAAATTGTTTCACCAAAATTTTCATGTTAATGCTTTAACACTGCGCAGGCGTTTTTCTATTTCAAGAGCAGATGCTCGGCAGATAGTATTACACTGTCCCCATTGTGTCACATTTCTTCATCCCCCTACTTATGGAGTGAACCCACGGGGATTGAAGCCATTGGTTGTCTGGCAAATGGATGTGACACACATACCTGACTTTGGTAGCCTCAAGTATGTCCATGTTTCTGTTGATACGTACTCTGGAATTATTCATGCTTCTGCTTTATCGGGAGAAAAGGCACGTAATGTCATTACTCATTGCCTGGAGGCCTGGGCGGCGTGGGGTGCACCTACGTCCCTTAAGACTGATAATGGACCTGCTTATACTGGAAGACAATTTACATCTTTTTGTTCTACTATGGGAGTGCAACTTACTCATGGTTTGCCTTACAATCCTCAAGGGCAAGGCATTGTTGAGCGTGCTCATCGCACCTTAAAGGAAACTTTACATAAACAAAAGGGGGGAATAGGTGCTGAACATACTCCTAAAGAACGCCTGTCCTTAGCTCTCTTTACCATTAATTTTTTGAATTTGGATATTCATGATCGCTCTGCGGCCGATAGACATGTGTCCCCTCAGCCCTCTGTGATTGGCTATGTTAAGTGGAAAGATGTTCTTACGGGCCAATGGAACGGCCCCGACCCCGTGCTGACATGGGCACGAGGATCTGTATGTGTTTTTCCCCAGGATCGCACGGAACCGTTGTGGGTCCCTGAACGCCTGACAAGAAGAGTCTTGACGTCAGCTAACCAGCAACAGGAAATACCACAGCAATCCCGTGATGAGGATCTTCATTCTGCTAAGTGCTCTGGCTCTGGTGCTGATGCCGATGACACAGATGACACCAATGCAGTGGTGGGCAGTGGCACGGGCTTGGCCAATGCCAATGCCGGTTCATGGTAATTCTCGTGTCCTCCCCACTCTTTTCTCTACCTCATGTGAGATGTCTGCTCCCTGTGCCTCTCCTAGAGGGGATGTGGATAGCATTTTTAATCAATCTCAAGTTAATCTCACAGGAGTTTTTTGTTTCAGCCTTGGGAACACTCATTGTATTAGTCTTAAGACCAAGAATTTGACTAAGTGGGAGGACCCATTGCGGTCCAGCCAGGTTTCAGGGAGCATTCTCAGTGCTGTGCTGAGCCAAGTAGTCTCAGGGGAACAAACAGGCTCAGGAACCCCCACAAATAGCTCTGCTTTAAACACAACTACCTTGGCTATTATCTCCGAGGTACTAATCCCAGTGCCTCCTTCTTCTAATAGTCTTTATAATTCCACCCATTTTAAGGCCTCTCCTTACTGTACCCCTAATCTTGGTTTCCCCCCAACATTTACACCTTGTCAGGATCATTCTTGGGAGCAACGTCAAGTTGCTAAAGGTTTCTCCCTTTCCCCCTCTCTTAAGAGGTATGTTTATAACTTTAACAACAGTGTCAACTCCTCTACAGGAGTGGGTTGGTCCTGGTTTCAATGGCTGATCTCCAATGAAAAGGGGGCTTCAGCTGATATTTCTGCACTGGCTCAATTGCTGGGAGCCAAAAGTTGGCTGGCTAATGTTTCTGGCACTGTTAGGAAGAGTGAACGAGGTAAAAGACTCACATCTGTTTCGTTCAACTCTCTGTTACATAATGCCGCATTGCCCCCTGCAATGGTCTGTGTCCAATCCCCGTTCTTACTCCTTTTGGCTAATGACACCTCGTCAGGGGTGCTGGATTGTTCTAATGTTACCTGTCTCTTATCTGAGTGTTGGAATGGTTCTTGGACTGTAGCGGTGGTTATGAAAATTCCAACTTTTGTCCCAATCCCAGTCACTGCGGACCCTGACGAATTCCCCATTGTTGAGCTACTTAGAGTCTGCAGGGATTTTGGAATCACAGCTGCTATAGTGACAGCCGTGGCGGTATCTGCTGCTGCAGCGGTCACGGCCGGAGTGGCCATGTCCAGTCAAGTGCAGACTGCTGCCACCATTAATCAAGTTGTTCAACAAACTTCCACCATACTTGAATCCCAGAATACAATTAATCAACATATTTTGTCAGGTATTTTAGCTGCCAACCAAAGAATAGATTTACTCCAAGCTCAGGTAGAAGAATTGGCTGATTTGGTGCTTTTGGGCTGTGTTGACCAACGTGCACATTTATGTAAAACCTCTGTCAGATTTAATGATTCCAGGAATGCCTCCCGTATCATTGGCGAATACTTGGCCGGAAATTGGTCCATGGCAGCGGAAGACATGATCCAGTCTCAACTAACCCAGATAGCTGTCTTGAACAGTACCCATGTCGATCCCGTAACTTTGGGTCAAATCACCGATTGGATATCCTCTGCCTTTTCCTTTTTTAAAGAGTGGGTGGGGGTAGGCATTTTTGGTGCAATGTGTTGCTTCGGTATGGTTCTCTGCTTGTGGTTTCTCTGTCGCCTCAAGGCCCGCAATGCTCACGATAAAGCTATGATCATACAAGCTCTTGCAGCTTTAGAAAATGGCAACTCACCTCAAGTTTGGCTTGCACAAATTAAACAGTAAATCTTTGACATGGTCGTCGCACCCCAAGTCTTACGGACATTGCACTGGGATCGACGTGTCTTTCCTTGTTATTCTCTTAGTGTTGTAAAGCCCTTGCACTCTGCCGGCTTTCCTACCATTGCACGCAGATGGGTTTCCACACTAGTGCTTTTCTATCGCCTTAAGACCCGTGCCTTTCTTTTAGGGTGTTATCAACTTGTTTATCGTTGTATTTCTATACAGCCACAGTTCAGCCTTAGCTATCCCCCTTCGTCCACCATCGTCACGATACAGGATGCGAGGCAAGGCACTGCACTTGAGTGATCCTTGAAGTGGACCTCAAGGAGAGCATGTCCTATTGTATGCGGGTTAGACGCGTCCACGCCCCGTCCCACGGAGAAAAGCGTCGGCTGATATGGCCTCAGATCTGGGGAAGGCGCCTCCTTGGGGCTGAGCCATACTATGCAGCCACTTCTGCACAGTGGGATAGGACCTCTACTCTCTCCTGTGTTGTTCTTAGAAAACAAAAGGGGGAATTGTGGTGAGCCGTTTCTTCGGACTGTGGTCGCCATTACAAGATGGCGCTGGCTCCGCTGTGGTCTGTGACAAACAACTCCTTATTTGGGAGAGTTGGCACGTGATGTTTTAACACCCTATGAGAAAGCTCCACGTAGCAGCTTCGCATTGGGGCTTGGGATGCTTTATTAAGGCTGGGAGGGGCGTCCGAGGGAGGAAGAAGAAACATCAGGGGCCTGAATAAACGGCTGAAAGAAGATTGCTGTTGTTGCGTCTTCCTTGCGGGCAAGGGGTCGCGACACCTTTCCATGAAAGTGTTTCTCTCCAGTCACTGCTTAGGGCTACACCAAGAGGAAACAAAACATAGAGACAGAATGTGAAACTACTTTATTGTGTCACGTTTCAAGAAGCTAGCACAAACCGTGTTGGATTTAGAGTTCCAAATACATGTATCAATATAGGAGAAAACCGAGTGAAACCTAAAAATTCAAACTGTTATTGGAAATGAACGCTTCAACATAGAAGAACGAAACTTGGGGAAGCAAGTCGGCTTAGTGTACTGATCATTACCTGAAAGTATCATCCAGTTTGGGTGAAAAAATATTTCCTGAAAATTCTGGAGGTTCGTAATTTTGGGAAGCTTGGCAAACCCTTTCCATGAAAGTGTTTCTCGCAAGTCACTGCTTAGGGCTACATCAAGAGGAAACAAAACATCGAGTTAGAACGTGAAACTACTTTATTGTGTCAAGTTTCAAGAAGCTAGCACAAACCGTGTTGGATTTAGAGTTCCAAATACATCTATCAATATAGGAGAAAACAGAGTGAAACCTAAAAATTCAAACTATTACTGGAAATGAACGCTTCAACATAGAAGATCGAAATTTGGGGAACCAAGTCAACTTAGTGTACTCATCATTACCTGAAAGTATCATCCAGTTTGGGTGAAAAAATATTTGCTGAGATTTCTGGAGATTCGTAATTTTTGGGAGCTTGGCAACCCCTTTCCATGAAAGTGTTTCTCGCCAATCACTGCTTAGGGCTACACCAAGAGGAAAAAAAACATAGAGACAGAACGTGAAACTTCTTTATTGTGTCACGTTTCAAGAAGCTAGCACAAACCGTGTTGGATTTAGAGTTCCAAATACATGTATCAATATAGGAGAAAACAGAGTGAAACCCAAAAATTCAAACTGTTATTGGAAATGAATGCTTCAACATAGAAGAACGAAATTTGGGGAACCAAGTCGCGTTAGTGTACTGATCATTACCTGAAAGTATCATCCAGTTTGGGTGAAAAAATATTTGCTGAGATTTCTGGAGATTCGTAATTTTGGGAAGCTTGGCAACCCCTTTCCATGAAAGTGTTTCTCGCCAGTCACTGCTTAGGGCTACATCAAGAGGAAACAAAACATAGAGATAGAACATGAAACTACTTTATTGTGTCAAGTTTCAAGAACCTAGCACAAACCGTGTTGGATTTAGAGTTCCAAATACATGTATCAATATAGGAGAAAACAGAGTGAAACCTAAAAATTCAAACTGTTACAAGAAATGAACGCTTCAACAAAGAAGAACGAAATTTGGGGAACCAAGTCGCCTTCGTTTACTGATCATTACCTGAAAGTATCATCCAGTTTGGGTGAAAAAATATTTGCTGAGATTTCAGGATATTCGTAATTTTTGAAAGCTTGGCAACCCTTTTCCATGAAAGTGTTTCTCACCAGTCACTGCTTGGGGCTACATCAAGAGGAAAGAAAACATAGAGATAGAATGGGAAACTACTTTATTGTGTGAAGTTTCAAGAAGCTAGCACAAACCGTGTTTGATTTAGAGTTCCAAATACCTCTATCAATATAGGAGAAAACAGAGTGAAACCTAAAATTCAAAGTGTTACTGGAAATGAACGCTTCAACATAGAAGAACGAAATTTGGGGAACCAAGTCGCCTTAGTATACTGAACGTTACCTGAAAGTATCATCCAGTTTGGGTGAAAAAATATTTGCTGAGATTTCGGGAGGTTCCTAATTTTTGGAAGCTTGGCAACCGCTTTCCATGAAAGTGTTTCTCGCCAGTCAATGCTTAGGGCTACATCAAGAGGAAACAAAACATAGAGATAGAATGTGAAACTACTTTATTGTGTCAAATTTCAAGAAGATAGCACAAACCGTGTTGGATTTAGAGTTCCAAATACCTGTATCAATATAGGAGAAAACAGAGTGAAACCTAAAAATTCAAACTGTTACTGGAAATGAACGCTACAACATAGAAGAACGAAATTTGGGGACCCAAGTCGCCTTAGTGTACTGCTCATTACCTGAAAGTATCATCCAGTCTGGGTGAAAAAATACTTGCTGAGATTTCTGGAGATTCGTAATTTTTGGAAGCTTGGCAAGCCCTTTCCATGAAAGTGTTTCTCGCCAGTCACTGCTTAGGGCTACATCAAGAGGAAACAAAACATTGAGATAGAATGCGAAACTACTTTATTGTGTCAAATTTGAAGAAGCTAGCACAAACCGTGTTGGATTTAGAGTTCCAAATACATGTATCAATATAGGAGAAAACAGAGTGAAACCTAAAAATTCAAACTGTAACTGTAAATGAAAGCTTCAACATAGAAGAACGAAATTGGGGGAACCAAGTCGGCTTAGTGTCCTGATCATTACCTGAAAGTATCATCCAGTTTGGGTGAAAAAATATTTGCTGAGATTTCTGGAGATTCGTAATTTTTGGAAGCTTGGCAAACCCTTTCCATGAAAGTGTTTCTCGCCAGTCACTGCTTAGGGCTACATCAAGAGGAAACAAAACATCTAGATAGAACGTGAAACTATTTTATTGTGTCAAGATTCAAGAAGTTAGCACAAACCGTGTTGCATTTAGAGTTCCAAATACATGTATCAATATAGGAGAAAACAGAGTGAAACCTAAAAATTCAAACTGTTACTGGAAATGAACGCTTCAACATAGAAGAACGAAATTTGGGGAACCAAGTCGCATTAGTGTACTCATCATTACCTGAAAGTATCATCCAGTTTGGGTGAAAAAATATTTGCTGAGATTTCTGGAGATTCGTAATTTTTGGAAGCTTGGCAACCCCTTTCCATGAAAGTGTTTCTCACCAGTCACTGCTTTGGGCTACATCAAGAGGAAAGAAAACATAGAGATAGAACGGGAAACTACTTTATTGTGTCAAGTTTCCAGAAGCTAGCACAAACCGTGTTGGATTTAGAGTTCCAAATACATGTATCAATATAGGAGAAAACAGAGTGAAACCTAAAAATTCAAACTGTTATTGGAAATGAACGCTTCAACATAGTAGAATGAAATTCGGGGAACCAAGTTGCCTTAGTATATTGATCATTACCTGAAAGTATCATCCAGTTTGGGTGAAAAAATACTTGCTGAGATTTCTGGAGATTCGTAATTTTTGGAAGCTTGGCAAGCCCTTTCCATGAAAGTGTTTCTCACCAGTCACTGCTTAGGGCTACATCAAGAGGAAACAAAATATAGAGATAGAACGTGAAACTACTTTATTGTGTCAAGTATCAAGAAGCTAGCACAAACCGTGTTGGATGTGGAGTTCCAAATACATCTATCAATATAGGAGAAAACAGAGTGAAACCTAAAAATTCAAACTGTTACTGGAAATGAACGCTTCAACATAGAAGAACGAAATTTGGGGAACCAAGTCGCCTTAGTGTACTGATCATTACCAGAAAGTATCATCCAGTTTGGGTGAAAAAATATTTGCTGAGATTTCTGGAGTTTCTTAATATTTGAAAGCTTGGCAACCACTTTCCATGAAAGTGTTTCTCGCCAGTCACTACTTAGGGCTACATCAAGAGGAAACAAAACATAGAGTTAGAACGGGAAACTACTTTATTGTGTCAAGTTTCAAGAAGCTAGCACAAACAGTGTTGGATGTGGAGTTCCAAATACATCTATCAATATAGGAGAAAACAGAGTGAAACCTAAAAATTCAAACTGTTACTGGAAATGAACGCTTCAACATAGAAGAACGAAATTCAGGGATCCAAGTCGCCTTAGTATTCTGAACATTACCTGAAAGTATCGTCCAGTTTGGTTCAAAAAATATTTGCTGAGATTTCTGGAGATTCGTAATTTTGGGAAGCTTGGTTACCCCTTTCCATGAAATTGTTTCTCGCCAGTCACTGCTTAGGCCTACATCAAGAGGAAACAAAACATAGAGATAGAACGGGAAACTACTTTATTGTGTCAAGTTTCAAGAAGCTAGCACAAACCGTGTTGGATTTAGAGTTCCAAATACATCTATCAATATAGGAGAAAACAGAGTGAAACCTAAAAATTCAAAGTGTTACTGGAAATGAACGCTTCAACATAGAAGAACAAAATTTGGGGAACCAAGTCGCCTTAGTATACTGAACATTACCTGAAAGTATCGTCCAGTTTGGGTGAAAAAATATTTGCTGAGATTTCTGGAGATTCGTAATTTTTGGAAGCTTGGCAACCCCATTCCATGAAAGTGTTTCTCGCCAGTCACTGCTTAGGACTACATCAAGAGGAAACAAAACATAGAGACAGAATGTGAAACTACTTTATTGTGTCAAGTTTCAAGAAGCTAGCGCAAACCGTGTTGGATTTAGAGTTCCAAATACATCTATCAATATAGGAGAAAACAGAGTGAAACCTAAAAATTCAAACTGTTACTGGACATGAACGCTTCAACATAGTGGAACGAAATTTGGGGAACCCAGTTGCTTTAGTGTACTGCTCATTACCTGAAAGTATCATCCAGTTTGGGTGAAAAAATATTTTCTGAGATTTCTGGAGATTCATAATTTTTGGAAGCTTGGCAACCCCTTTCCATGAAAGTGTTTCTCGCCAGTCACTGCTTAGGGCTTCATCAAGAGGAAACAAAACATCGAGATAGAACGTGAAACTACTTTATTGTCAAGTTTCAAGAAGCTAGCACAAACCGTGTTGGATTTAGAGTTCCAAATACATGTATCACTATTGGAGAATACAGAGTGAAACTTAAAAATTCAAACTGTTATTGGAAATGAACGCTTCAACATAGAAGAACGAAAATTGGGGAACCAAGTCAGCTTAGTGTAATGATCATTACCTGAAAGTATCATCCAGTTTGGGTGAAAAAACATTTGCTGAAAATTGTGGAGGTTCGTAATTTTGGGAAGCTTGGCAACCCCTTTCCATGAAAGTGTTTCTCACCAGTCACTGATTAGGGCTGCATCAAGAGGAAACAAAACATCGAGATAGAACGTGAAACTACTTTATTGTGTCAAGTTTCAAGAAGCTAGCACAAACCGTGTTGGATTTGGAGTTCCAAATACATGTATCAATATAGGAGAAAACAGAGTGAAACCTAAAAATTCAAACTGTTACTGGAAATGAACGCTTCAACATAGAAGAACGAAATTTGGGGAACCAAGTCGGCTTAGTGTACTGATCATTACCTGAAAGTATCATCCAGATTGGGTGAAAAAATATTTGCTGTGATTTCGGGAGATTCGTAATTTTGGGATGCTTGGCAACCCCTTTCCATGAAAGTGTTTCTCGCCAGTCACTGCTTAGCGCTACATCAAGAGGAAACAAAACATTGAGATAGAACGTGAAACTACTTTATTGTGAAGGGTTTCAAGGAGCTAGCACAAACCGTGTTGGATTTAGAGTTCCAAATACATGTATCAATATAGGAGAAAACAGAGTGAAACCTAAAAATTCAAACTGTTACTGGAAATGAACGCTTCAACATAGAAGAACGAAATATGGTGAACCAAGTTGCCTTAGTGTACTGATCATCACCTGAAAGTATCATCCAGTTTGGGTGAAAAAATATTTGCTGAGATTTCTGGAGATTCGTAATTTTTGGAAGCTTGGCAACCCCTTTCCATGAAAGTGTTTCTCGCCAGTCACTGCTTAGGCCTACATCAAGAGGAAACAAAACATAGAGATAGAACGTGAAACTACTTTACTGTGTCAAGTTTCAAGAAGCTACCACAAACCGTGTTGGATTTAAAGTTCCAAATACATGTATCAATATAGGAGAAAACAGAGTGATACCTAAAAATTCAAACTGTTACTGGAAATGAACGCTTCAACATAGAAGAACGAAATTTGGGGAACCAAGTCACCTTCGTTTACTGATCATTACCTGAAAGTATCATCCAGTTTTGGTGAAAAAATATTTGCTGAGATTTCTGGAGATTCGTAATTTTTGGAAGCTTGGCAACCCCTTTCCATGAAAGTGTTTCTCGCCAGTCACTGCTTAGGGCTACATCAAGAGGAAACAAAACATAGAGATAGAACATGAAACTACTTTACTGTGTCAAGTTTCAAGAAGCTAGCACAAACCGTGTTGGATTTAGAGTTCCAAATCCATGTATCAATATAGGAGAAAACAGAGTGAAACCTAAAAATTCAAACTGTTACTGGAAATGAACGCTTCAACATACAAGAACGAAATATGGGGAACCAAGTCGACTTGGTGTCCTGAGCATTACCTGAAAGTGTCATCCAGATTGGGTGAAAAAATATTTGCTGTGATTTCTGGATATTCGGAATTTTTGGAAGCTTGGCAACCCCTTTCCATGAAAGTGTTTCTCGCCAGTCACTGCTTAGGGCTACATCAAGAGGAAACAAAACATAGAGAGAGTACCTGAAACTACTTTATTGTGTCAAGTTTCAAGAAGCTAGCACAAACCGTGTTGGATTTAGAGTTCCAAATACATGTATCAATATAGGAGAAAACAGAGTGAAACCTAAAAATTCAAACTGTTACTGGAAATGAACGCTTCAACATAGAAGAACGAAATTTGGGGAACGAAGTCACCTTAGTGTACTGATCATTACCTGAAAGTATCATCCAGTTTGGGTGAAAAAATATTTGCTGAGATCTCTAGAGATTCGTAATTTTTGGAAGTTTGGCAACCCCTTTCCATGAAAGTGTTTCTCGCCAGTCACTGCTTAGGGCTACATCAAGAGGAAACAAAACATTGAGATAGAACGTGAAACTACTTTATTGTGTCAAGTTTCAAGAAGTTAGCACAAACCGTGTTGGTTTTAGAGTTCCAAATACATGTATCAATATAGGAGAAAACAGAGTGAAACCTAAAAATTCAAACTGTTACTGGAAATGAACGCTTCAACATACAAGAACGAAATATGGGGAACCAAGTCGCCTTCGTTTACTGATCATTACCTGAAAGTATCATCCAGTTTGGGTGAAAAAATATTTCCTGAGATTTCTGGAGATTCGAAATTTTTGGAAGCTTGGCAACCCCTTTCAATGAAAGTGTTTCTCGCCAGTCACTGCTTAGGGCTACATCAAGAGGAAACAAAACATAGAGATAGAACGCGAAACTACTTTATTGTGTCAAGTTTCAAGAAGCTAGCACAAACCGTGTTGGATTTAGAGTTTCAAATACATGTATCAATATAGGAGAAAACAGAGTGAAACCTAAAAATTCAAACTGTTACTGGAAATGAATGCTTCAACATAGAAGAACGAAATTTGGGGAACCAAGTCGCCTTAGTGTACTGATCATTACCTGAAAGTATCATCCAGTTTGGGTGAAAAAATACTTCCTGAGATTTCTGGAGATTCGTAATTTTTGGAAGCTTGGCAACCCCTTTGCATGAAAGTGTTTCTCGCCAGTCAGTGCTTAGGGCTACATCAAGAGGAAACAAACTACAGAGATAGAACGTGAAACTACTTTACTGTGTCAAGATTCAAGAAGCTAGCACAAACCGTGTTGGATTTAGAGTTCCAAATACATGTATCAATATAGGAGAAAACAGAGTGATACCTAAAAATTCAAACTGTTACTGGAAATGAACGCTTCAACATAGAAGAACGAAATTTGGGGAACCAAGTCGCCTTAGTGTACTGATCATTACCTGAAAGTATCATCCAGTTTGGGTGAAAAAATATTGGCTGAGATTTCTGGAGATTCGTAATTTTTGGAAGCTTGGCAACCCCTTTCCATGGAAGTGTTTCTCGCCAGTCACTGCTTAGGGCTACATCAAGAGGAAACAAAATATAGAGATAGAACATGAAACTACTTTACTGTGTCAAGTTTCAAGTAGCTAGCACAAACCGTGTTGGATTTAGTGTTCCAAATATATCTATCAATATAGGAGAAAACAGAGTGATACCTAAAAATTCAAACTGTTACTGGAAATGAACGCTTCAACATAGAAGAACGAAATTTGGAGAATCAAGTCGCCTTAGTGTACTCATCATTACCTGAAAGTATCATCCAGTTTGGGTGAAAAAATATTGGCTGAGATTTCTGGAGATTCGTAATTTTTGGAAGCTTGGCAACCCCTTTCCATGAAAGTGTTTCTCGCCAGTCAGTGCTTAGGGCTACATCAAGAGGAAACAAACCATAGAGATCGTAATTTTTGGAAGCTTGGCAACCCCTTTCCATGAAAGTGCTTCTCGCCAGTCAGTGCTTAGGGCTACATCAAGAGGAAACAAAACATAGAGATAGAATGTGAAACTACTTTACTGTGTCAAGTTTCAAGAAGCTAGCACAAACCGTGTTGGATTTAGAGTTCCAAATACATGTATCAATATAGGAGAAAACAGAGTGATACCTAAAAATTCAAACTGTTACTGGAAATGAACGCTTCAACATAGAAGAACGAAATTTGGGGAAAAAAGTCGCCTTAGTGTGATCATCATTACCTGAAAGTATCATCCAGTTTGGGTGAAAAAATATTGGCTGAGATTTCTGGAGATTCGTAATTTTTGGAAGCTTGGCAACCCCTTTCCATGAAAGTGTTTCTCGCCAGTCACTGCTTAGGGCTACATCAAGAGGAAACAAAACAAAGAGATAGAACGTGAAACTACTTTCTTGTGTCAAGTTTGAAGAAGCTAGCACAAACCGTGTTAGATTTAGAGTTCCAAATACATGTATCAATATAAGAGAAAACAGAGTGAAACCTAAAAATTCAAACTGTTACTGGAAATGAACGCTTCAACATAGAAGAACGAAATTTGGGGAACCAAGTCGCCTTAGTGTACTGATCATCACCTGAAAGTATCATCCAGTTTGGGTGAAAAAATATTTCCTGAGATCTCTAGAGATTCGTAATTTTTGGAAGTTTGGCAACCCTTTTCCATGAAAGTGTTTCTCGCCAGTCACTGCTTAGGGCTACATCAAGAGGAAAGAAAACAAAGAGATAGAACGTGAAACTTCTTTATTGTGTCAAGTTTCAAGAAGCTAGCACAAACCGTGTGGGATTTAGAGTTCCAAATCCATGTATCAATATAGGAGAAAACAGAGTGAAACCTAAAAATTCAAACTGTTACTGGAAATGAACGCTTCAACATAGAAGAACGAAATATGGGGAACCAAGTCGACTTGGTGTCCTGAGCATTACCTGAAAGTGTCATCCAGATTGGGTGAAAAAATATTTGCTGTGATTTCTGGATATTCGGAATTTTTGGAAGCCTGGCAACCCCTTTCCATGAAAGTGTTTCTCGCCAGTCACTGCTTAGGGCTTCATCAAGAGGAAACAAAACATAGAGAGAGTACCTGAAACTACTTTATTGTGTCAAGTTTCAAGAAGCTACCACAAACGGTGTTGGATTTAGAGTTCCAAATACATGTATCAATATAGGAGAAAACAGAGTGAAACCTAAAAATTCAAACTGTTACTGGAAATGAACGCTTCAACATAGAAGAACGAAATTTGGGGAACCAAGTCACCTTAGTGTACTGATCATTACCTGAAAGTATCATCCAGTTTGGGTGAAAAAATATTTGCTGAGATCTCTAGAGACTCGTAATTTTTGGAAGTTTCGCAACTCCTTTCCATGAAAGTGTTTCTCGCCAGTCACTGCTTAGGGCTACATCAAGAGGAAACAAAACATTGAGATAGAACGTGAAACTACTTTATTGTGTCAAGTTTCAAGAAGTTAGCACAAACCGTGTTGGTTTTAGAGTTCCAAATACATGTATCAATATAGGAGAAAACAGAGTGAAACCTAAAAATTCAAACTGTTACTGGAAATGAACGCTTCAACATACAAGAACGAAATATGGGGAACCAAGTCGCCTTCGTTTACTGATCATTACCTGAAAGTATCATCCAGTTTGGGTGAAAAAATATTTCCTGAGATTTCTGGAGATTCGAAATTTTTGGAAGCTTGGCAACCCCTTTCAATGAAAGTGTTTCTCGCCAGTCACTGCTTAGGGCTACATCAAGAGGAAACAAAACATAGAGATAGAACGCGAAACTACTTTATTGTGTCAAGTTTCAAGAAGCTAGCACAAACCGTGTTGGATTTAGAGTTCCAAATACATGTATCAATATAGGAGAAAACAGAGTGAAACCTAAAAATTCAAACTGTTACTGGAAATGAATGCTTCAACATAGAAGAACGAAATTTGGGGAACCAAGTCGCCTTCGTTTACTGATCATTACCTGAAAGTATCATCCAGTTTGGGTGAAAAAATATTTGCTGAGATTTCTGGAGATTCGTAATTTTTGGAAGCTTGGCAACCCCTTTGCATGAAAGTGTTTCTCGCCAGTCAGTGCTTAGGGCTACATCAAGAGGAAACAAACTACAGAGATAGAACGTGAAACTACTTTACTGTGTCAAGATTCAAGAAGCTAGCACAAACCGTGTTGGATTTAGAGTTCCAAATACATGTATCAATATAGGAGAAAACAGAGTGATACCTAAAAATTCAAACTGTTACTGGAAATGAACGCTTCAACATAGAAGAACGAAATTTGGGGAACCAAGTCGCCTTAGTGTACTGATCATTACCTGAAAGTATCATCCAGTTTGGGTGAAAAAATATTTTCTGAGATTTCTGGAGATTCGTAATTTTTGGAAGCTTGGCAACCCCTTTCCATGGAAGTGTTTCTCGCCAGTCACTGCTTAGGGCTACATCAAGAGGAAACAAAATATAGAGATAGAACATGAAACTACTTTACTGTGTCAAGTTTCAAGTAGCTAGCACAAACCGTGTTGGATTTAGTGTTCCAAATATATCTATCAATATAGGAGAAAACAGAGTGATACCTAAAAATTCAAACTGTTACTGGAAATGAACGCTTCAACATAGAAGAACGAAATTTGGGGAACCAAGTCGCCTTAGTGTACTCATCATTACCTGAAAGTATCATCCAGTTTGGGTGAAAAAATATTGGCTGAGATTTCTGGAGATTCGTAATTTTTGGAAGCTTGGCAACCCCTTTCCATGAAAGTGTTTCTCGCCAGTCAGTGCTTAGGGCTACATCAAGAGGAAACAAAACATAGAGATAGAATGTGAAACTACTTTACTGTGTCAAGTTTCAAGAAGCTAGCACAAACCGTGTTGGATTTAGAGTTCCAAATACATCTATCAATATAGGAGAAAACAGAGTGAAACCTAAAAATTCAAACTGTTACTGGAAATGAACGCTTCAACATAGAAGAACGAAATTTGGGGAACCAAGTTGCCTTCGTATACTGATCATTACCTGAAAGTATCATCCAGTTTGGGTGAAAAAATATTTGCTGAGATTTCTGGAGATTCGTAATTTTTGGAAGCTTGGCAACCCCTTTCCATGAAAGTGTTTCTCGCCAGTCAGTGCTTAGGGCTACATCAAGAGGAAACAAACCATAGAGATCGTAATTTTTGGAAGCTTGGCAACCCCTTTCCATGAAAGTGCTTCTCGCCAGTCAGTGCTTAGGGCTACATCAAGAGGAAACAAAACATAGAGATAGAACGTGAAACTACTTTACTGTGTCAAGTTTCAAGAAGCTAGCACAAACCGTGTTGGATTTAGAGTTCCAAATACATGTATCAATATAGGAGAAAACAGAGTGATACCTAAAAATTCAAACTGTTACTGGAAATGAACGCTTCAACATAGAAGAACGAAATTTGGGGAACCAAGTCGCCTTAGTGTGATCATCATTACCTGAAAGTATCATCCAGTTTGGGTGAAAAAATATTGGCTGAGATTTCTGGAGATTCGTAATTTTTGGAAGCTTGGCAAGCCCTTTCCATGAAAGTGTTTCTCGCCAGTCACTGCTTAGGGCTACATCAAGAGGAAACAAAATAGAGATAGAACGTGAAACTACTTTACTGTGTCAAGTTTCAAGAAGCTACCACAAACCGTGTTGGATTTAAAGTTCCAAATACATGTATCAATATAGGAGAAAACAGAGTGATACCTAAAAATTCAAACTGTTACTGGAAATGAACGCTTCAACATAGAAGAACGAAATTTGGGGAACCAAGTCACCTTCGTTTACTGATCATTACCTGAAAGTATCATCCAGTTTTGGTGAAAAAATATTTGCTGAGATTTCTGGAGATTCGTAATTTTTGGAAGCTTGGCAACCCCTTTCCATGAAAGTGTTTCTCGCCAGTCACTGCTTAGGGCTACATCAAGAGGAAACAAAACATAGAGATAGAACATGAAACTACTTTATTGTGTCAAGTTTCAAGAAGTTAGCACAAACCGTGTTGGTTTTAGAGTTCCAAATACATGTATCAATATAGGAGAAAAAAGAGTGAAACCTAAAAATTCAAACTGTTACTGGAAATGAACGCTTCAACATACAAGAACGAAATATGGGGAACCAAGTCGCCTTCGTTTACTGATCATTACCTGAAAGTATCATCCAGTTTGGGTGAAAAAATATTTCCTGAGATTT
This sequence comes from Spermophilus citellus, assembly GCF_964194105.1. NCBI lineage: Eukaryota > Metazoa > Chordata > Mammalia > Rodentia > Sciuridae > Spermophilus > Spermophilus citellus. The sequence goes on from NW_027672979.1 coordinate 71,294, forward strand.
CTGGAGATTCGAAATTTTTGGAAGCTTGGCAACCCCTTTCCATGAAAGTGTTTCTCGCCAGTCACTGCTTAGGGCTACATCAAGAGGAAACAAAACAAAGAGATAGAACGTGAAACTACTTTCTTGTGTCAAGTTTCAAGAAGCTAGCACAAACCGTGTTAGATTTAGAGTTCCAAATACATGTATCAATGTAAGAGAAAACAGAGTGAAACCTAAAAATTCAAACTGTTACTGGAAATGAACGCTTCAACATAGAAGATCGAAATTTGGGGAACCAAGTCGCCTTAGTGTACTGATCATCACCTGAAAGTATCATCCAGTTTGGGTGAAAAAATATTTCCTGAGATCTCTAGAGATTCGTAATTTTTGGAAGTTGGCAACCCTTTTCCATGAAAGTGTTTCTCGCCAGTCACTGCTTAGGGCTACATCAAGAGGAAACAAAACAAAGAGATAGAATGTGAAACTTCTTTATTGTGTCAAGTTTCAAGAAGCTAGCACAAACCGTGTGGGATTTAGAGTTCCAAATCCATGTATCATTATAGGAGAAAACAGAGTGAAACCTAAAAATTCAAACTGTTACTGGAAATGAACGCTTCAACATACAAGAACGAAATATGGGGAACCAAGTCGACTTGGTGTCCTGACCATTACCTGAAAGTGTCATCCAGATTGGGTGAAAAAATATTTGCTGTGATTTCTGGATATTCAGAATTTATGGAAGCTTGGCAACCCCTTTCCATGAAAGTGTTTCTCGCCACTCACTGCTTAGGACTACATCAAGAGGAAACAAAACATAGAGAGAGAACGTGAAACTACTTTATTGTGTCAAGTTTCAAGAAGCTAGCACAAACCGTGTTGGATTTAGAGTTCCAAATACATGTATCAATATAGGAGAAAACAGAGTGAAACCTAAAAATTCAAACTGTTACTGGAAATGAACGCTTCAACATAGAAGAACGAAATTTGGGGAACCAAATCACCTTAGTGTACTGATCATTACCTGAAAGTATCATCCAGTTTGGGTGAAAAAATATTTGCTGAGATCTCTAGAGATTCGTAATTTTTGGAAGTTTGGCAACCCCTTTCCATGAAAGTGTTTCTCGCCAGTCACTGCTTAGGGCTACATCAAGAGGAAACAAAACATTGAGATAGAACGTGAAACTACTTTATTGTGTCAAGTTTCAAGAAGTTAGCACAAACCGTGTTGGATTTAGAGTTCCAAATACATGTATCAATATAGGAGAAAACAGAGTGAAACCTAAAAATTCAAACTGTTACTGGAAATGAACGCTTCAACATAGAAGAACGAAATTTGGGGAACCAAGTCGCCTTCGTTTACTGATCATTACCTGAAAGTATCATCCAGTTTGGGTGAAAAAATATTTGCTGAGATTTCTGGAGATTCGTAATTTTTGGAAGCTTGGCAACCCCTTTGCATGAAAGTGTTTCTCGCCAGTCAGTGCTTAGGGCTACATCAAGAGGAAACAAACTACAGAGATAGAACGTGAAACTACTTTACTGTGTCAAGATTCAAGAAGCTAGCACAAACCGTGTTGGATTTAGAGTTCCAAATACATGTATCAATATAGGAGAAAACAGAGTGATACCTAAAAATTCAAACTGTTACTGGAAATGAACGCTTCAACATAGAAGAACGAAATTTGGGGAACCAAGTCGCCTTAGTGTACTGATCATTACCTGAAAGTATCATCCAGTTTGGGTGAAAAAATATTGGCTGAGATTTCTGGAGATTCGTAATTTTTGGAAGCTTGGCAACCCCTTTCCATGGAAGTGTTTCTCGCCAGTCACTGCTTAGGGCTACATCAAGAGGAAACAAAATATAGAGATAGAACATGAAATTACTTTACTGTGTCAAGTTTCAAGTAGCTAGCACAAACCGTGTTGGATTTAGTGTTCCAAATACATCTATCAATATAGGAGAAAACAGAGTGATACCTAAAAATTCAAACTGTTACTGGAAATGAACGCTTCAACATAGAAGAACGAAATTTGGGGAACCACGTCGCCTTAGTGTACTCATCATTACCTGAAAGTAACATCCAGTTTGGGTGAAAAAATATTGGCTGAGATTTCTGGAGATTCGTAATTTTTGGAAGCTTGGCAACCCCTTTCCATGAAAGTGTTTCTCGCCAGTCAGTGCTTAGGGCTACATCAAGAGGAAACAAAACATAGAGATAGAACGTGAAACTACTTTACTGTGTCAAGTTTCAAGAAGCTAGCACAAACCGTGTTGGATTTAGAGTTCCAAATACATCTATCAATATAGGAGAAAACAGAGTGAAACCTAAAAATTCAAACTGTTACTGGAAATGAACGCTTCAACATAGAAGAACGAAATTTGGGGAACCAAGTCGCCTTCGTGTACTGATCATTACCTGAAAGTATCATCCAGTTTGGGTGAAAAAATATTTGCTGAGATTTCTGGAGATTCGAAATTTTTGGAAGCTTGGCAACCCCTTTCCATGAAAGTGTTTCTCGCCAGTCACTGCTTAGGGCTACATCAAGAGGAAACAAAACAAAGAGATAGAACGTGAAACTACTTTCTTGTGTCAAGTTTCAAGAAGCTAGGACAAACCGTGTTAGATTTAGAGTTCCAAATACATGTATCAATATAAGAGAAAACAGAGTGAAACCTAAAAATTCAAACTGTTACTGGAAATGAACGCTTCAACATAGAAGAACGAAATTTGGGGAACCAAGTTGCCTTAGTGTACTGATCATCACCTGAAAGTATCATCCAGTTTGGGTGAAAAAATATTTCCTGAGATCTCTAGAGATTCGTAATTTTTGGAAGCTTAGCAACCCCTTTGCATGAAAGTGTTTCTCGCCAGTCATTGCTTAAGGCTACATCAAGAGGAAACAAACCATAGAGATAGAACGTGAAACTACTTTACTGTGTCAAGTTTGAAGAAGCTAGCACAAACCGTGTTGGATTTAGAGTTCCAAATACATCTATCAATATAGGAGAAAACAGAGTGAAACCTAAAAATTCAAACTGTTACTGGAAATGAACGCTTCAACATAGAAGAACGAAATTTGGGGAACCAAGTCGCCTTAATGTACTGATCATTACCTGAAAGTATCATCCAGTTTGGGTGAAAAAATATTGGCTGAGATTTCTGGAGATTCGTAATTTTTGGAAGCTTGGCAACCCCTTTCCATGAAAGTGTTTCTCGCCAGTCAGTGCTTAGGGCTACATCAAGAGGAAACAAAACATAGAGATAGAACGTGAAACTACTTTACTGTGTCAAGTTTCAAGAAGCTAGCACAAACCGTGTTGGATTTAGAGTTCCAAATACATCTATCAATATAGGAGAAAACAGAGTGAAACCTAAAAATTCAAACTGTTACTGGAAATGAACGCTTCAACATAGAAGAACGAAATTTGGGGAACCAAGTCGCCTTAGTGTACTGATCATTACCTGAAAGTATCATCCAGTTTGGGTGAAAAAATATTGGCTGAGATTTCTGGAGATTCGTAATTTATGGAAGCTTAGCAACCCCTTTGCATGAAAGTGTTTCTCGCCAGTCAGTGCTTAGGGCTACATCAAGAGGAAAAAAACCATAGAGATAGAACGCGAAAGTACTTTTTTGTGTCAAGTTTCAAAAAGCTAGCACAAACCGTGTTGGATTTAAAGTTCCAAATACATGTATCAATATAGGAGAAAACAGAGTGATACCTAAAAATTCAAACTGTTACTGGAAATGAACGCTTCAACATAGAAGAACGAAATTTGGGGAACCAAGTCGCCTTAGTGTACTCATCATTACCTGAAAGTATCATCCAGTTTGGGTGAAAAAATATTGGCTGAGATTTCTGGAGATTCGTAATTTTTGGAAGCTTGGCAACCCCTTTCCATGAAAGTGTTTCTCGCCAGTCAGTGCTTACGGCTACATCAAGAGGAAACAAACCATAGAGATCGTAATTTTTGGAAGCTTGGCAACCCCTTTCCATGAAAGTGCTTCTCGCCAGTCACTGCTTAGGTCTACATCAAGAGGAAACAAAACATCGAGATAGAACGTGAAACTACTTTATTGTGTCAAGTTTCAAGAAGCTAGCACAAACAGTGTTGGATGTGGAGTTCCAAATACATCTATCAATATAGGAGAAAACAGAGTGAAACCTAAAAATTCAAACTGTTACTGGAAATGAACGCTTCAACATAGAAGAACGAAATTTGGGGAACCAAGTCGCCTTAGTGTACTGATCATTACCTGAAAGTATCATCCAGTTTGGGTGAAAAAATATTTGCTGAGATTTCTGGAGATTCCAAATTTTTGGAAGCTTGGCAACCCCTTTCCATGAAAGTGTTTCTCGCCAGTCACTGCTTAGGGCTACATCAAGAGGAAACAAAACAAAGAGATAGAACGTGAAACTACTTTCTTGTGTCAAGTTTCAAGAAGCTAGCACAAACCGTGTTAGATTTAGAGTTCCAAATACATGTATCAATATAAGAGAAAACAGAGTGAAACCTAAAAATTCAAACTGTTACTGGAAATGAACGCTTCAACATAGAAGAACGAAATTTGGGGAACCAAGTCGCCTTAGTGTACTGATCATCACCTGAAAGTATCATCCAGTTTGGGTGAAAAAATATTTCCTGAGATCTCTAGAGATTCGTAATTTTTGGAAGCTTAGCAACCCCTTTGCATGAAAGTGTTTCTCGCCAGTCAGTGCTTATGGCTACATCAAGAGGAAACAAACCATAGAGATAGAACGTGAAACTACTTTACTGTGTCAAGTTTGAAGAAGCTAGCACAAACCGTGTTGGATTTAGAGTTCCAAATACATCTATCAATATAGGAGAAAACAGAGTGAAACCTAAAAATTCAAACTGTTACTGGAAATGAACGCTTCAACATAGAAGAACGAAACTTGGGGAACCAAGTCGCCTTAATGTACTGATCATTACCTGAAAGTATCATCCAGTTTGGGTGAAAAAATATTTGCTGAGATTTCTGGAGATTCGTAATTTTTGGAAGCTTGGCAACCCCTTTCCATGAAAGTGTTTCTCGCCAGTCAGTGCTTAGGGCTACATCAAGAGGAAACAAAACATAGAGATAGAACGTGAAACTACTTTACTGTGTCAAGTTTCAAGAAGCTAGCACAAACCGTGTTGGATTTAGAGTTCCAAATACATCTATCAATATAGGAGAAAACAGAGTGAAACCTAAAAATTCAAACTGTTACTGGAAATGAACGCTTCAACATAGAAGAACGAAATTTGGGGAACCAAGTCGCCTTAGTGTACTGATCATTACCTGAAAGTATCATCCAGTTTGGGTGAAAAAATATTGGCTGAGATTTCTGGAGATTCGTAATTTATGGAAGCTTAGCAACCCCTTTGCATGAAAGTGTTTCTCGCCAGTCAGTGCTTAGGGCTACATCAAGAGGAAAAAAACCATAGAGATAGAACGTGAAACTACTTTACTGTGTCAAGTTTCAAAAAGCTAGCACAAACCGTGTTGGATTTAAAGTTCCAAATACATGTATCAATATAGGAGAAAACAGAGTGATACCTAAAAATTCAAACTGTTACTGGAAATGAACGCTTCAACATAGAAGAACGAAATTTGGGGAACCAAGTCGCCTTAGTGTACTCATCATTACCTGAAAGTATCATCCAGTTTGGGTGAAAAAATATTGGCTGAGATTTCTGGAGATTCGTAATTTTTGGAAGCTTGGCAACCCCTTTCCATGAAAGTGTTTCTCGCCAGTCAGTGCTTAGGGCTACATCAAGAGGAAACAAACCATAGAGATAGAACGTGAAACTACTTTACTGTGTCAAGTTTGAAGAAGCTAGCACAAACCGTGTTGGATTTAGAGTTCCAAATACATCTATCAATATAGGAGAAAACAGAGTGAAACCTAAAAATTCAAACTGTTACTGGAAATGAACGCTTCAACATAGAAGAACGAAATTTGGGGAACCAAGTCGCCTTAATGTACTGATCATTACCTGAAAGTATCATCCAGTTTGGGTGAAAAAATATTGGCTGAGATTTCTGGAGATTCGTAATTTTTGGAAGCTTGGCAACCCCTTTCCATGAAAGTGTTTCTCGCCAGTCAGTGCTTAGGGCTACATCAAGAGGAAACAAAACATAGAGATAGAACGTGAAACTACTTTACTGTGTCAAGTTTCAAGAAGCTAGCACAAACCGTGTTGGATTTAGAGTTCCAAATACATCTATCAATATAGGAGAAAACAGAGTGAAACCTAAAAATTCAAACTGTTACTGGAAATGAACGCTTCAACATAGAAGAACGAAATTTGGGGAACCAAGTCGCCTTAGTGTACTGATCATTACCTGAAAGTATCATCCAGTTTGGGTGAAAAAATATTGGCTGAGATTTCTGGAGATTCGTAATTTATGGAAGCTTAGCAACCCCTTTGCATGAAAGTGTTTCTCGCCAGTCAGTGCTTAGGGCTTCATCAAGAGGAAAAAAACCATAGAGATAGAACGTGAAACTACTTTACTGTGTCAAGTTTCAAAAAGCTAGCACAAACCGTGTTGGATTTAAAGTTCCAAATACATGTATCAATATAGGAGAAAACAGAGTGATACCTAAAAATTCAAACTGTTACTGGAAATGAACGCTTCAACATAGAAGAACGAAATTTGGGGAACCAAGTCGCCTTAGTGTACTCATCATTACATGAAAGTATCATCCAGTTTGGGTGAAAAAATATTGGCTGAGATTTCTGGAGATTCGTAATTTCTGGAAGCTTGGCAACCCCTTTCCATGAAAGTGTTTCTCGCCAGTCAGTGCTTACGGCTACATCAAGAGGAAACAAACCATAGAGATCGTAATTTTTGGAAGCTTGGCAACCCCTTTCCATGAAAGTGCTTCTCGCCAGTCACTGCTTAGGTCTACATCAAGAGGAAACAAAACATCGAGATAGAACGTGAAACTACTTTATTGTGTCAAGTTTCAAGAAGCTAGCACAAACAGTGTTGGATGTGGAGTTCCAAATACATCTATCAATATAGGAGAAAACAGAGTGAAACCTAAAAATTCAAACTGTTACTGGAAATGAACGCTTCAACATAGAAGAACGAAATTTGGGGAACCAAGTCGCCTTAGTGTACTGATCATTACCTGAAAGTATCATCCAGTTTGGGTGAAAAAATATTTGCTGAGATTTCTGGAGATTCGAAATTTTTGGAAGCTTGGCAACCCCTTTCCATGAAAGTGTTTCTCGCCAGTCACTGCTTAGGGCTACATCAAGAGGAAACAAAACAAAGAGATAGAACGTGAAACTACTTACTTGTGTCAAGTTTCAAGAAGCTAGCACAAACCGTGTTAGATTTAGAGTTCCAAATACATGTATCAATATAAGAGAAAACAGAGTGAAACCTAAAAATTCAAACTGTTACTGGAAATGAACGCTTCAACATAGAAGAACGAAATTTGGGGAACCAAGTCGCCTTAGTGTACTGATCATCACCTGAAAGTATCATCCAGTTTGGGTGAAAAAATATTTCCTGAGATCTCTAGAGATTCGTAATTTTTGGAAGCTTAGCAACCCCTTTGCATGAAAGTGTTTCTCGCCAGTCAGTGCTTATGGCTACATCAAGAGGAAACAAACCATAGAGATAGAACGTGAAACTACTTTACTGTGTCAAGTTTGAAGAAGCTAGCACAAACCGTGTTGGATTTAGAGTTCCAAATACATCTATCAATATAGGAGAAAACAGAGTGAAACCTAAAAATTCAAACTGTTACTGGAAATGAACGCTTCAACATAGAAGAACGAAACTTGGGGAACCAAGTCGCCTTAATGTACTGATCATTACCTGAAAGTATCATCCAGTTTGGGTGAAAAAATATTTGCTGAGATTTCTGGAGATTCGTAATTTTTGGAAGCTTGGCAACCCCTTTCCATGAAAGTGTTTCTCGCCAGTCAGTGCTTAGGGCTACATCAAGAGGAAACAAAACATAGAGATAGAACGTGAAACTACTTTACTGTGTCAAGTTTCAAGAAGCTAGCACAAACCGTGTTGGATTTAGAGTTCCAAATACATCTATCAATATAGGAGAAAACAGAGTGAAACCTAAAAATTCAAACTGTTACTGGAAATGAACGCTTCAACATAGAAGAACGAAATTTGGGGAACCAAGTCGCCTTAGTGTACTGATCATTACCTGAAAGTATCATCCAGTTTGGGTGAAAAAATATTGGCTGAGATTTCTGGAGATTCGTAATTTATGGAAGCTTAGCAACCCCTTTGCATGAAAGTGTTTCTCGCCAGTCAGTGCTTAGGGCTACATCAAGAGGAAAAAAACCATAGAGATAGAACGTGAAACTACTTTACTGTGTCAAGTTTCAAAAAGCTAGCACAAACCGTGTTGGATTTAAAGTTCCAAATACATGTATCAATATAGGAGAAAACAGAGTGATACCTAAAAATTCAAACTGTTACTGGAAATGAACGCTTCAACATAGAAGAACGAAATTTGGGGAACCAAGTCGCCTTAGTGTACTCATCATTACCTGAAAGTATCATCCAGTTTGGGTGAAAAAATATTGGCTGAGATTTCTGAAGATTCGTAATTTTTGGAAGCTTGGCAACCCCTTTCCATGAAAGTGTTTCTCGCCAGTCAGTGCTTACGGCTACATCAAGAGGAAACAAACCATAGAGATCGTAATTTTTGGAAGCTTGGCAACCCCTTTCCATGAAAGTGCTTCTCGCCAGTCAGTGCTTAGGGCTACATCAAGAGGAAACAAAACATAGAGATAGAACGTGAAACTACTTTACTGTGTCAAGTTTCAAGAAGCTAGCACAAACCGTGTTGGATTTAGAGTTCCAAATACATGTATCAATATAGGAGAAAACAGAGTGATACCTAAAAATTCAAACTGTTACTGGAAATGAACGCTTCAACATAGAAGAACGAAATTTGGGGAACCAAGTCGCCTTAGTGTGATCATCATTACCTGAAAGTATCATCCAGTTTGGGTGAAAAAATATTGGCTGAGATTTCTGGAGATTCGTAATTTTTGGAAGCTTGGCAACCCCTTTCCATGAAAGTGTTTCTCGCCAGTCACTGCTTAGGGCTACATCAAGAGGAAACAAAACATAGAGATAGAACATGAAACTACTTTACTGTGTCAAGTTTCAAGAAGCTAGCACAAACCGTGTTGGATTTAGAGTTCCAAATACATCTATCAATATAGGAGAAAACAGAGTGATACCTAAAAATTCAAACTGTTACTGGAAATGAACGCTTCAACATAGAAGAACGAAATTTGGGGAACCAAGTCGCCTTAGTGTACTCATCATTACCTGAAAGTATCATCCAGTTTGGGTGAAAAAATATTTGCTGAGATTTCTGGAGATTCGAAATTTTTGGAAGCTTGGCAACCCATTTCCATGAAAGTGTTTCTCGCCAGTCACTGCTTAGGGCTACATCAAGAGGAAACAAAACATCGAGATAGAACGTGAAACTACTTTATTGTGTCAAGTTTCAAGAAGCTAGCACAAACAGTGTTGGATGTGGAGTTCCAAATACATCTATCAATATAGGAGAAAACAGAGTGAAACCTAAAAATTCAAACTGTTACTGGAAATGAACGCTTCAACATAGAAGAACGAAATTTGGGGAACCAAGTCGCCTTAGTGTACTGATCATTACCTGAAAGTATCATCCAGTTTGGGTGAAAAAATATTTGCTGAGATTTCTGGAGATTCGAAATTTTTGGAAGCTTGGCAACCCCTTTCCATGAAAGTGTTTCTCGCCAGTCACTGCTTAGGGCTACATCAAGAGGAAACAAAACAAAGAGATAGAACGTGAAACTACTTTCTTGTGTCAAGTTTCAAGAAGCTAGGACAAACCGTGTTAGATTTAGAGTTCCAAATACATGTATCAATATAAGAGAAAACAGAGTGAAACCTAAAAATTCAAACTGTTACTGGAAATGAACGCTTCAACATAGAAGAACGAAATTTGGGGAACCAAGTCGCCTTAGTGTACTGATCATCACCTGAAAGTATCATCCAGTTTGGGTGAAAAAATATTTCCTGAGATCTCTAGAGATTCGTAATTTTTGGAAGCTTAGCAACCCCTTTGCATGAAAGTGTTTCTCGCCAGTCATTGCTTAAGGCTACATCAAGAGGAAACAAACCATAGAGATAGAACGTGAAACTACTTTACTGTGTCAAGTTTGAAGAAGCTAGCACAAACCGTGTTGGATTTAGAGTTCCAAATACATCTATCAATATAGGAGAAAACAGAGTGAAACCTAAAAATTGAAACTGTTACTGGAAATGAACGCTTCAACATAGAAGAACGAAATTTGGGGAACCAAGTCGCCTTAATGTACTGATCATTACCTGAAAGTATCATCCAGTTTGGGTGAAAAAATATTGGCTGAGATTTCTGGAGATTCGTAATTTTTGGAAGCTTGGCAACCCCTTTCCATGAAAGTGTTTCTCGCCAGTCAGTGCTTAGGGCTACATCAAGAGGAAACAAAACATAGAGATAGAACGTGAAACTACTTTACTGTGTCAAGTTTCAAGAAGCTAGCACAAACCGTGTTGGATTTAGAGTTCCAAATACATCTATCAATATAGGAGAAAACAGAGTGAAACCTAAAAATTCAAACTGTTACTGGAAATGAACGCTTCAACATAGAAGAACGAAATTTGGGGAACCAAGTCGCCTTAGTGTACTCATCATTACCTGAAACTATCATCCAGTTTGGGTGAAAAAATATTGGCTGAGATTTCTGGAGATTCGTAATTTTTGGAAGCTTGGCAACCCCTTTCCATGAAAGTGTTTCTCGCCAGTCAGTGCTTACGGCTACATCAAGAGGAAACAAACCATAGAGATCGTAATTTTTGGAAGCTTGGCAACCCCTTTCCATGAAAGTGCTTCTCGCCAGTCACTGCTTAGGTCTACATCAAGAGGAAACAAAACATCGAGATAGAACGTGAAACTACTTTATTGTGTCAAGTTTCAAGAAGCTAGCACAAACAGTGTTGGATGTGGAGTTCCAAATACATCTATCAATATAGGAGAAAACAGAGTGAAACCTAAAAATTCAAACTGTTACTGGAAATGAACGCTTCAACATAGAAGAACGAAATTTGGGGAACCAAGTCGCCTTAGTGTACTGATCATTACCTGAAAGTATCATCCAGTTTGGGTGAAAAAATATTTGCTGAGATTTCTGGAGATTCGAAATTTTTGGAAGCTTGGCAACCCCTTTCCATGAAAGTGTTTCTCGCCAGTCACTGCTTAGGGCTACATCAAGAGGAAACAAAACAAAGAGATAGAACGTGAAACTACTTTCTTGTGTCAAGTTTCAAGAAGCTAGCACAAACCGTGTTAGATTTAGAGTTCCAAATACATGTATCAATATAAGAGAAAACAGAGTGAAACCTAAAAATTCAAACTGTTACTGGAAATGAACGCTTCAACATAGAAGAACGAAATTTGGGGAACCAAGTCGCCTTAGTGTACTGATCATCACCTGAAAGTATCATCCAGTTTGGGTGAAAAAATATTTCCTGAGATCTCTAGAGATTCGTAATTTTTGGAAGCTTAGCAACCCCTTTGCATGAAAGTGTTTCTCGCCAGTCAGTGCTTATGGCTACATCAAGAGGAAACAAACCATAGAGATAGAACGTGAAACTACTTTACTGTGTCAAGTTTGAAGAAGCTAGCACAAACCGTGTTGGATTTAGAGTTCCAAATACATCTATCAATATAGGAGAAAACAGAGTGAAACCTAAAAATTCAAACTGTTACTGGAAATGAACGCTTCAACATAGAAGAAAGAAACTTGGGGAACCAAGTCGCCTTAATGTACTGATCATTACCTGAAAGTATCATCCAGTTTGGGTGAAAAAATATTTGCTGAGATTTCTGGAGATTCGTAATTTTTGGAAGCTTGGCAACCCCTTTCCATGAAAGTGTTTCTCGCCAGTCAGTGCTTAGGGCTACATCAAGAGGAAACAAAACATAGAGATAGAACGTGAAACTACTTTACTGTGTCAAGTTTCAAGAAGCTAGCACAAACCGTGTTGGATTTAAAGTTCCAAATACATGTATCAATATAGGAGAAAACAGAGTGATACCTAAAAATTCAAACTGTTACTGGAAATGAACGCTTCAACATTGAAGAACGAAATTTGGGGAACCAAGTCGCCTTAGTGTACTCATCATTACCTGAAAGTATCATCCAGTTTGGGTGAAAAAATATTGGCTGAGATTTCTGGAGATTCGTAATTTCTGGAAGCTTGGCAACCCCTTTCCATGAAAGTGTTTCTCGCCAGTCAGTGCTTACGGCTACATCAAGAGGAAACAAACCATAGAGATCGTAATTTTTGGAAGCTTGGCAACCCCTTTCCATGAAAGTGCTTCTCGCCAGTCACTGCTTAGGTCTACATCAAGAGGAAACAAAACATCGAGATAGAACGTGAAACTACTTTATTGTGTCAAGTTTCAAGAAGCTAGCACAAACAGTGTTGGATGTGGAGTTCCAAATACATCTATCAATATAGGAGAAAACAGAGTGAAACCTAAAAATTCAAACTGTTACTGGAAATGAACGCTTCAACATAGAAGAACGAAATTTGGGGAACCAAGTCGCCTTAGTGTACTGATCATTACCTGAAAGTATCATCCAGTTTGGGTGAAAAAATATTTGCTGAGATTTCTGGAGATTCGAAATTTTTGGAAGCTTGGCAACCCCTTTCCATGAAAGTGTTTCTCGCCAGTCACTGCTTAGGGCTACATCAAGAGGAAACAAAACAAAGAGATAGAACGTGAAACTACTTACTTGTGTCAAGTTTCAAGAAGCTAGCACAAACCGTGTTAGATTTAGAGTTCCAAATACATGTATCAATATAAGAGAAAACAGAGTGAAACCTAAAAATTCAAACTGTTACTGGAAATGAACGCTTCAACATAGAAGAACGAAATTTGGGGAACCAAGTCGCCTTAGTGTACTGATCATCACCTGAAAGTATCATCCAGTTTGGGTGAAAAAATATTTCCTGAGATCTCTAGAGATTCGTAATTTTTGGAAGCTTAGCAACCCCTTTGCATGAAAGTGTTTCTCGCCAGTCAGTGCTTATGGCTACATCAAGAGGAAACAAACCATAGAGATAGAACGTGAAACTACTTTACTGTGTCAAGTTTGAAGAAGCTAGCACAAACCGTGTTGGATTTAGAGTTCCAAATACATCTATCAATATAGGAGAAAACAGAGTGAAACCTAAAAATTCAAACTGTTACTGGAAATGAACGCTTCAACATAGAAGAACGAAACTTGGGGAACCAAGTCGCCTTAATGTACTGATCATTACCTGAAAGTATCATCCAGTTTGGGTGAAAAAATATTTGCTGAGATTTCTGGAGATTCGTAATTTTTGGAAGCTTGGCAACCCCTTTCCATGAAAGTGTTTCTCGCCAGTCAGTGCTTAGGGCTACATCAAGAGGAAACAAAACATAGAGATAGAACGTGAAACTACTTTACTGTGTCAAGTTTCAAGAAGCTAGCACAAACCGTGTTGGATTTAGAGTTCCAAATACATCTATCAATATAGGAGAAAACAGAGTGAAACCTAAAAATTCAAACTGTTACTGGAAATGAACGCTTCAACATAGAAGAACGAAATTTGGGGAACCAAGTCGCCTTAGTGTACTGATCATTACCTGAAAGTATCATCCAGTTTGGGTGAAAAAATATTGGCTGAGATTTCTGGAGATTCGTAATTTATGGAAGCTTAGCAACCCCTTTGCATGAAAGTGTTTCTCGCCAGTCAGTGCTTAGGGCTACATCAAGAGGAAAAAAACCATAGAGATAGAACGTGAAACTACTTTACTGTGTCAAGTTTCAAAAAGCTAGCACAAACCGTGTTGGATTTAAAGTTCCAAATACATGTATCAATATAGGAGAAAACAGAGTGATACCTAAAAATTCAAACTGTTACTGGAAATGAACGCTTCAACATAGAAGAACGAAATTTGGGGAACCAAGTCGCCTTAGTGTACTCATCATTACCTGAAAGTATCATCCAGTTTGGGTGAAAAAATCTTGGCTGAGATTTCTGGAGATTCGTAATTTTTGGAAGCTTGGCAACCCCTTTCCATGAAAGTGTTTCTCGCCAGTCAGTGCTTAGGGCTACATCAAGAGGAAACAAACCATAGAGATAGAACGTGAAACTACTTTACTGTGTCAAGTTTGAAGAAGCTAGCACAAACCGTGTTGGATTTAGAGTTCCAAATACATCTATCAATATAGGAGAAAACAGAGTGAAACCTAAAAATTCAAACTGTTACTGGAAATGAACGCTTCAACATAGAAGAACGAAATTTGGGGAACCAAGTCGCCTTAATGTACTGATCATTACCTGAAAGTATCATCCAGTTTGGGTGAAAAAATATTGGCTGAGATTTCTGGAGATTCGTAATTTTTGGAAGCTTGGCAACCCCTTTCCATGAAAGTGTTTCTCGCCAGTCAGTGCTTAGGGCTACATCAAGAGGAAACAAAACATAGAGATAGAACGTGAAACTACTTTACTGTGTCAAGTTTCAAGAAGCTAGCACAAACCGTGTTGGATTTAGAGTTCCAAATACATCTATCAATATAGGAGAAAACAGAGTGAAACCTAAAAATTCAAACTGTTACTGGAAATGAACGCTTCAACATAGAAGAACGAAATTTGGGGAACCAAGTCGCCTTAGTGTACTGATCATTACCTGAAAGTATCATCCAGTTTGGGTGAAAAAATATTGGCTGAGATTTCTGGAGATTCGTAATTTATGGAAGCTTAGCAACCCCTTTGCATGAAAGTGTTTCTCGCCAGTCAGTGCTTAGGGCTACATCAAGAGGAAAAAAACCATAGAGATAGAACGTGAAACTACTTTACTGTGTCAAGTTTCAAAAAGCTAGCACAAACCGTGTTGGATTTAAAGTTCCAAATACATGTATCAATATAGGAGAAAACAGAGTGATACCTAAAAATTCAAACTGTTACTGGAAATGAACGCTTCAACATAGAAGAACGAAATTTGGGGAACCAAGTCGCCTTAGTGTACTCATCATTACATGAAAGTATCATCCAGTTTGGGTGAAAAAATATTGGCTGAGATTTCTGGAGATTCGTAATTTCTGGAAGCTTGGCAACCCCTTTCCATGAAAGTGTTTCTCGCCAGTCAGTGCTTACGGCTACATCAAGAGGAAACAAACCATAGAGATCGTAATTTTTGGAAGCTTGGCAACCCCTTTCCATGAAAGTGCTTCTCGCCAGTCACTGCTTAGGTCTACATCAAGAGGAAACAAAACATCGAGATAGAACGTGAAACTACTTTATTGTGTCAAGTTTCAAGAAGCTAGCACAAACAGTGTTGGATGTGGAGTTCCAAATACATCTATCAATATAGGAGAAAACAGAGTGAAACCTAAAAATTCAAACTGTTACTGGAAATGAACGCTTCAACATAGAAGAACGAAATTTGGGGAACCAAGTCGCCTTAGTGTACTGATCATTACCTGAAAGTATCATCCAGTTTGGGTGAAAAAATATTTGCTGAGATTTCTGGAGATTCGAAATTTTTGGAAGCTTGGCAACCCCTTTCCATGAAAGTGTTTCTCGCCAGTCACTGCTTAGGGCTACATCAAGAGGAAACAAAACAAAGAGATAGAACGTGAAACTACTTACTTGTGTCAAGTTTCAAGAAGCTAGCACAAACCGTGTTAGATTTAGAGTTCCAAATACATGTATCAATATAAGAGAAAACAGAGTGAAACCTAAAAATTCAAACTGTTACTGGAAATGAACGCTTCAACATAGAAGAACGAAATTTGGGGAACCAAGTCGCCTTAGTGTACTGATCATCACCTGAAAGTATCATCCAGTTTGGGTGAAAAAATATTTCCTGAGATCTCTAGAGATTCGTAATTTTTGGAAGCTTAGCAACCCCTTTGCATGAAAGTGTTTCTCGCCAGTCAGTGCTTATGGCTACATCAAGAGGAAACAAACCATAGAGATAGAACGTGAAACTACTTTACTGTGTCAAGTTTGAAGAAGCTAGCACAAACCGTGTTGGATTTAGAGTTCCAAATACATCTATCAATATAGGAGAAAACAGAGTGAAACCTAAAAATTCAAACTGTTACTGGAAATGAACGCTTCAACATAGAAGAACGAAACTTGGGGAACCAAGTCGCCTTAATGTACTGATCATTACCTGAAAGTATCATCCAGTTTGGGTGAAAAAATATTTGCTGAGATTTCTGGAGATTCGTAATTTTTGGAAGCTTGGCAACCCCTTTCCATGAAAGTGTTTCTCGCCAGTCAGTGCTTAGGGCTACATCAAGAGGAAACAAAACATAGAGATAGAACGTGAAACTACTTTACTGTGTCAAGTTTCAAGAAGCTAGCACAAACCGTGTTGGATTTAGAGTTCCAAATACATCTATCAATATAGGAGAAAACAGAGTGAAACCTAAAAATTCAAACTGTTACTGGAAATGAACGCTTCAACATAGAAGAACGAAATTTGGGGAACCAAGTCGCCTTAGTGTACTGATCATTACCTGAAAGTATCATCCAGTTTGGGTGAAAAAATATTGGCTGAGATTTCTGGAGATTCGTAATTTATGGAAGCTTAGCAACCCCTTTGCATGAAAGTGTTTCTCGCCAGTCAGTGCTTAGGGCTACATCAAGAGGAAAAAAACCATAGAGATAGAACGTGAAACTACTTTACTGTGTCAAGTTTCAAAAAGCTAGCACAAACCGTGTTGGATTTAAAGTTCCAAATACATGTATCAATATAGGAGAAAACAGAGTGATACCTAAAAATTCAAACTGTTACTGGAAATGAACGCTTCAACATAGAAGAACGAAATTTGGGGAACCAAGTCGCCTTAGTGTACTCATCATTACCTGAAAGTATCATCCAGTTTGGGTGAAAAAATATTGGCTGAGATTTCTGGAGATTCGTAATTTTTGGAAGCTTGGCAACCCCTTTCCATGAAAGTGCTTCTCGCCAGTCAGTGCTTAGGGCTACATCAAGAGGAAACAAAACATAGAGATAGAACGTGAAACTACTTTACTGTGTCAAGTTTCAAGAAGCTAGCACAAACCGTGTTGGATTTAGAGTTCCAGATACATGTATCAAAATAGGAGAAAACAGAGTGATACCTAAAAATTCAAACTGTTACTGGAAATGAACGCTTCAAAATAGAAGAACGAAATTTGGGGAACCAAGTCGCCTTAGTGTGCTCATCATTACCTGAAAGTATCATCCAGTTTGGGTGAAAAAATATTGGCTGAGATTTCTGGAGATTCGTAATTTTTGGATTCTTGGCAACCCCTTTCCATGAAAGTGTTTCTCGCCAGTCACTGCTTAGGGCTACATCAAGAGGAAACAAAACATAGAGATAGAACGTGAAACTATTTTACTGTGTCAAGTTTCAAGAAGCTACCACAAACCGTGTTGGATTTAAAGTTCCAAATACATGTATCAATATAGGAGAAAACAGAGTGATACCTAAAAATTCAAACTGTTACTGGAAATGAACGCTTCAACATAGAAGAACGAAATTTGGGGAACCAAGTCGCCTTAGTGTACTCATCATTACCTGAAAGTATCATGCAGTTTGGGTGAAAAAATATTGGCTGAGATTTCTGGAGATTCGTAATATTTGGAAGCTTGGCAACCCCTTTCCATGAAAGTGTTTCTCGCCAGTCACTGCTTTGGGCTACATCAAGAGGAAACAAAACATAGAGATAGAATGTGAAACTATTTTACTGTGTCAAGTTTCAAGAAGCTAGCACAAACCGTGTTGGATTTAGAGTTCCAAATACATCTATCAATATAGGAGAAAACAGAGTGAAACCTAAAAATTCAAACTGTTACTGGAAATGAACGCTTCAACATAGAAGAACGAAATTTGGGGAACCAAGTCGCCTTCGTGTACTGATCATTACCTGAAAGTATCATCCAGTTTGGGTGAAAAAATATTTGCTGAGATTTCTGGAGATTCGTAATTTCTGGAAGCTTGGCAACCCCTTTGCATGAAAGTGTTTCTCGCCAGTCAGTGCTTAGGGCTACATCAAGAGGAACCAAACCATAGAGATCGTAATTTTTGGAAGCTTGGCAACACCTTTCCATGAAAGTGCTTCTCGCCAGTCAGTGCTTAGGGCTACATCAAGAGGAAACAAAACAGAGAGATAGAACGTGAAACTACTTTACTGTGTCAAGTTTCAAGAAGCTAGCACAAACCGTGTTGGATTTAGAGTTCCAAATACATCTATCAATAAAGGAGAAAACAGAGTGAAACCTAAAAATTCAAACTGTTACTGGAAATGAACGCTTCAACATAGAAGAAGGAATTTTGGGGAACCAAGTCGCCTTAGTGTACTGATAATTACCTGAAAGTATCATCCAGTTTGGGTGAAAAAATATTTGCTGAGATTTCTGGAGATTCGTAATTTTTTGGAAACTTGGCAACCCCTTTCCATGAAAGTGTTTCTCGCCAGTCAGTGCTTATGGCTACATCAAGAGGAAACAAACCATAGAGATAGAACGTGAAACTACTTTACTGTGTCAAGTTTCAAGAAGCTACCACAAACCGTGTTGGATTTAGAGTTCCAAATACATCTATCAATATAGGAGAAAACAGAGTGAAACCTAAAAATTCAAACTGTTACTGGAAATGAACGCTTCAACATAGAAGAACGAAATTTGGGGAACCAAGTCGCCTTAGTGTACTGATCATTACCTGAAAGTATCATCCAGTTTGGGTGAAAAAATATTGGCTGAGATTTCTGGAGATTCGTAATTTATGGAAGCTTAGCAACCCCTTTGCATGAAAGTGTTTCTCGCCAGTCAGTGCTTAGGGCTACATCAAGAGGAAAAAAACCATAGAGATAGAACGTGAAACTACTTTACTGTGTCAAGTTTCAAAAAGCTAGCACAAACCGTGTTGGATTTAAAGTTCCAAATACATGTATCAATATAGGAGAAAACAGAGTGATACCTAAAAATTCAAACTGTTACTGGAAATGAACGCTTCAACATAGAAGAACGAAATTTGGGGAACCAAGTCGCCTTAGTGTACTCATCATTACCTGAAAGTATCATCCAGTTTGGGTGAAAAAATATTGGCTGAGATTTCTGGAGATTCGTAATTTTTGGAAGCTTGGCAACCCCTTTCCATGAAAGTGTTTCTCGCCAGTCAGTGCTTACGGCTACATCAAGAGGAAACAAACCATAGAGATCGTAATTTTTGGAAGCTTGGCAACCCCTTTCCATGAAAGTGCTTCTCGCCAGTCAGTGCTTAGGGCTACATCAAGAGGAAACAAAACATAGAGATAGAACGTGAAACTACTTTACTGTGTCAAGTTTCAAGAAGCTAGCACAAACCGTGTTGGATTTAGAGTTCCAGATACATGTATCAAAATAGGAGAAAACAGAGTGATACCTAAAAATTCAAACTGTTACTGGAAATGAACGCTTCAACATAGAAGAACGAAATTTGGGGAACCAAGTCGCCTTAGTGTGATCATCATTACCTGAAAGTATCATCCAGTTTGGGTGAAAAAATATTGGCTGAGATTTCTGGAGATTCGTAATTTTTGGAAGCTTGGCAACCCCTTTCCATGAAAGTGTTTCTCGCCAGTCAGTGCTTAGGGCTACATCAAGAGGAAACAAACCATAGAGATCGTAATTTTTGGAAGCTTGGCAACCCCTTTCCATGAAAGTGCTTCTCGCCAGTCAGTGCTTAGGGCTACATCAAGAGGAAACAAAACATAGAGATAGAATGTGAAACTACTTTACTGTGTCAAGTTTCAAGAAGCTAGCACAAACCGTGTTGGATTTAGAGTTCCAAATACATGTATCAATATAGGAGAAAACAGAGTGATACCTAAAAATTCAAACTGTTACTGGAAATGAACGCTTCAACATAGAAGAACGAAATTTGGGGAAAAAAGTCGCCTTAGTGTGATCATCATTACCTGAAAGTATCATCCAGTTTGGGTGAAAAAATATTGGCTGAGATATCTGGAGATTCGTAATTTTTGGAAGCTTGGCAAGCCCTTTCCATGAAAGTGTTTCTCGCCAGTCACTGCTTAGGGCTACATCAAGAGGAAACAAAACATAGAGATAGAACGGGAAACTACTTTACTGTGTCAAGTTTCAAGAAGCTACCACAAACCGTGTTGGATTTAAAGTTCCAAATACATGTATCAATATAGGAGAAAACAGAGTGATACCTAAAAATTCAAACTGTTACTGGAAATGAACGCTTCAACATAGAAGAACGAAATTTGGGGAACCAAGTCGCCTTAGTGTGATCATCATTACCTGAAAGTATCATCCAGTTTGGGTGAAAAAATATTGGCTGAGATTTCTGGAGATTCGTAATTTTTGGAAGCTTGGCAACCCCTTTCCATGAAAGTGTTTCTCGCCAGTCACTGCTTAGGGCTACATCAAGAGGAAACAAAACAAAGAGATAGAACGTGAAACTACTTTCTTGTGTCAAGTTTGAAGAAGCTAGCACAAACCGTGTTAGATTTAGAGTTCCAAATACATGTATCAATATAAGAGAAAACAGAGTGAAACCTAAAAATTCAAACTGTTACTGGAAATGAACGCTTCAACATAGAAGAACGAAATTTGGGGAACCAAGTCGCCTTAGTGTACTGATCATCACCTGAAAGTATCATCCAGTTTGGGTGAAAAAATATTTCCTGAGATCTCTAGAGATTCGTAATTTTTGGAAGTTTGGCAACCCTTTTCCATGAAAGTGTTTCTCGCCAGTCACTGCTTAGGGCTACATCAAGAGGAAAGAAAACAAAGAGATAGAACGTGAAACTTCTTTATTGTGTCAAGTTTCAAGAAGCTAGCACAAACCGTGTGGGATTTAGAGTTCCAAATCCATGTATCAATATAGGAGAAAACAGAGTGAAACCTAAAAATTCAAACTGTTACTGGAAATGAACGCTTCAACATAGAAGAACGAAATATGGGGAACCAAGTCGACTTGGTGTCCTGAGCATTACCTGAAAGTGTCATCCAGATTGGGTGAAAAAATATTTGCTGTGATTTCTGGATATTCGGAATTTTTGGAAGCCTGGCAACCCCTTTCCATGAAAGTGTTTCTCGCCAGTCACTGCTTAGGGCTTCATCAAGAGGAAACAAAACATAGAGAGAGTACCTGAAACTACTTTATTGTGTCAAGTTTCAAGAAGCTACCACAAACCGTGTTGGATTTAGAGTTCCAAATACATCTATCAATATAGGAGAAAACAGAGTGAAACCTAAAAATTCAAACTGTTACTGGAAATGAACGCTTCAACATAGAAGAACGAAATTTGGGGAACCAAGTCGCCTTAGTGTACTGATCATTACCTGAAAGTATCATCCAGTTTGGGTGAAAAAATATTGGCTGAGATTTCTGGAGATTCGTAATTTATGGAAGCTTAGCAACCCCTTTGCATGAAAGTGTTTCTCGCCAGTCAGTGCTTAGGGCTACATCAAGAGGAAAAAAACCATAGAGATAGAACGTGAAACTACTTTACTGTGTCAAGTTTCAAAAAGCTAGCACAAACCGTGTTGGATTTAAAGTTCCAAATACATGTATCAATATAGGAGAAAACAGAGTGATACCTAAAAATTCAAACTGTTACTGGAAATGAACGCTTCAACATAGAAGAACGAAATTTGGGGAACCAAGTCGCCTTAGTGTACTCATCATTACCTGAAAGTATCATCCAGTTTGGGTGAAAAAATATTGGCTGAGATTTCTGGAGATTCGTAATTTTTGGAAGCTTGGCAACCCCTTTCCATGAAAGTGTTTCTCGCCAGTCAGTGCTTACGGCTACATCAAGAGGAAACAAACCATAGAGATCGTAATTTTTGGAAGCTTGGCAACCCCTTTCCATGAAAGTGCTTCTCGCCAGTCAGTGCTTAGGGCTACATCAAGAGGAAACAAAACATAGAGATAGAACGTGAAACTACTTTACTGTGTCAAGTTTCAAGAAGCTAGCACAAACCGTGTTGGATTTAGAGTTCCAGATACATGTATCAAAATAGGAGAAAACAGAGTGATACCTAAAAATTCAAACTGTTACTGGAAATGAACGCTTCAACATAGAAGAACGAAATTTGGGGAACCAAGTCGCCTTAGTGTGATCATCATTACCTGAAAGTATCATCCAGTTTGGGTGAAAAAATATTGGCTGAGATTTCTGGAGATTCGTAATTTTTGGAAGCTTGGCAACCCCTTTCCATGAAAGTGTTTCTCGCCAGTCAGTGCTTAGGGCTACATCAAGAGGAAACAAACCATAGAGATCGTAATTTTTGGAAGCTTGGCAACCCCTTTCCATGAAAGTGCTTCTCGCCAGTCAGTGCTTAGGGCTACATCAAGAGGAAACAAAACATAGAGATAGAATGTGAAACTACTTTACTGTGTCAAGTTTCAAGAAGCTAGCACAAACCGTGTTGGATTTAGAGTTCCAAATACATGTATCAATATAGGAGAAAACAGAGTGATACCTAAAAATTCAAACTGTTACTGGAAATGAACGCTTCAACATAGAAGAACGAAATTTGGGGAAAAAAGTCGCCTTAGTGTGATCATCATTACCTGAAAGTATCATCCAGTTTGGGTGAAAAAATATTGGCTGAGATATCTGGAGATTCGTAATTTTTGGAAGCTTGGCAAGCCCTTTCCATGAAAGTGTTTCTCGCCAGTCACTGCTTAGGGCTACATCAAGAGGAAACAAAACATAGAGATAGAACGGGAAACTACTTTACTGTGTCAAGTTTCAAGAAGCTACCACAAACCGTGTTGGATTTAAAGTTCCAAATACATGTATCAATATAGGAGAAAACAGAGTGATACCTAAAAATTCAAACTGTTACTGGAAATGAACGCTTCAACATAGAAGAACGAAATTTGGGGAACCAAGTCGCCTTAGTGTGATCATCATTACCTGAAAGTATCATCCAGTTTGGGTGAAAAAATATTGGCTGAGATTTCTGGAGATTCGTAATTTTTGGAAGCTTGGCAACCCCTTTCCATGAAAGTGTTTCTCGCCAGTCACTGCTTAGGGCTACATCAAGAGGAAACAAAACAAAGAGATAGAACGTGAAACTACTTTCTTGTGTCAAGTTTGAAGAAGCTAGCACAAACCGTGTTAGATTTAGAGTTCCAAATACATGTATCAATATAAGAGAAAACAGAGTGAAACCTAAAAATTCAAACTGTTACTGGAAATGAACGCTTCAACATAGAAGAACGAAATTTGGGGAACCAAGTCGCCTTAGTGTACTGATCATCACCTGAAAGTATCATCCAGTTTGGGTGAAAAAATATTTCCTGAGATCTCTAGAGATTCGTAATTTTTGGAAGTTTGGCAACCCTTTTCCATGAAAGTGTTTCTCGCCAGTCACTGCTTAGGGCTACATCAAGAGGAAAGAAAACAAAGAGATAGAACGTGAAACTTCTTTATTGTGTCAAGTTTCAAGAAGCTAGCACAAACCGTGTGGGATTTAGAGTTCCAAATCCATGTATCAATATAGGAGAAAACAGAGTGAAACCTAAAAATTCAAACTGTTACTGGAAATGAACGCTTCAACATAGAAGAACGAAATATGGGGAACCAAGTCGACTTGGTGTCCTGAGCATTACCTGAAAGTGTCATCCAGATTGGGTGAAAAAATATTTGCTGTGATTTCTGGATATTCGGAATTTTTGGAAGCCTGGCAACCCCTTTCCATGAAAGTGTTTCTCGCCAGTCACTGCTTAGGGCTTCATCAAGAGGAAACAAAACATAGAGAGAGTACCTGAAACTACTTTATTGTGTCAAGTTTCAAGAAGCTACCACAAACCGTGTTGGATTTAGAGTTCCAAATACATGTATCAATATAGGAGAAAACAGAGTGAAACCTAAAAATTCAAACTGTTACTGGAAATGAACGCTTCAACATAGAAGAACGAAATTTGGGGAACCAAGTCACCTTAGTGTACTGATCATTACCTGAAAGTATCATCCAGTTTGGGTGAAAAAATATTTGCTGAGATCTCTAGAGATTCGTAATTTTTGGAAGTTTGGCAACTCCTTTCCATGAAAGTGTTTCTCGCCAGTCACTGCTTAGGGCTACATCAAGAGGAAACAAAACATTGAGATAGAACGTGAAACTACTTTATTGTGTCAAGTTTCAAGAAGTTAGCACAAACCGTGTTGGTTTTAGAGTTCCAAATACATGTATCAATATAGGAGAAAACAGAGTGAAACCTAAAAATTCAAACTGTTACTGGAAATGAACGCTTCAACATACAAGAACGAAATATGGGGAACCAAGTCGCCTTCGTTTACTGATCATTACCTGAAAGTATCATCCAGTTTGGGTGAAAAAATATTTCCTGAGATTTCTGGAGATTCGAAATTTTTGGAAGCTTGGCAACCCCTTTCAATGAAAGTGTTTCTCGCCAGTCACTGCTTAGGGCTACATCAAGAGGAAACAAAACATAGAGATAGAACGCGAAACTACTTTATTGTGTCAAGTTTCAAGAAGCTAGCACAAACCGTGTTGGATTTAGAGTTCCAAATACATGTATCAATATAGGAGAAAACAGAGTGAAACCTAAAAATTCAAACTGTTACTGGAAATGAATGCTTCAACATAGAAGAACGAAATTTGGGGAACCAAGTCGCCTTCGTTTACTGATCATTACCTGAAAGTATCATCCAGTTTGGGTGAAAAAATATTTGCTGAGATTTCTGGAGATTCGTAATTTTTGGAAGCTTGGCAACCCCTTTGCATGAAAGTGTTTCTCGCCAGTCAGTGCTTAGGGCTACATCAAGAGGAAACAAACTACAGAGATAGAACGTGAAACTACTTTACTGTGTCAAGATTCAAGAAGCTAGCACAAACCGTGTTGGATTTAGAGTTCCAAATACATGTATCAATATAGGAGAAAACAGAGTGATACCTAAAAATTCAAACTGTTACTGGAAATGAACGCTTCAACATAGAAGAACGAAATTTGGGGAACCAAGTCGCCTTAGTGTACTGATCATTACCTGAAAGTATCATCCAGTTTGGGTGAAAAAATATTTTCTGAGATTTCTGGAGATTCGTAATTTTTGGAAGCTTGGCAACCCCTTTCCATGGAAGTGTTTCTCGCCAGTCACTGCTTAGGGCTACATCAAGAGGAAACAAAATATAGAGATAGAACATGAAACTACTTTACTGTGTCAAGTTTCAAGTAGCTAGCACAAACCGTGTTGGATTTAGTGTTCCAAATATATCTATCAATATAGGAGAAAACAGAGTGATACCTAAAAATTCAAACTGTTACTGGAAATGAACGCTTCAACATAGAAGAACGAAATTTGGGGAACCAAGTCGCCTTAGTGTACTCATCATTACCTGAAAGTATCATCCAGTTTGGGTGAAAAAATATTGGCTGAGATTTCTGGAGATTCGTAATTTTTGGAAGCTTGGCAACCCCTTTCCATGAAAGTGTTTCTCGCCAGTCAGTGCTTAGGGCTACATCAAGAGGAAACAAAACATAGAGATAGAATGTGAAACTACTTTACTGTGTCAAGTTTCAAGAAGCTAGCACAAACCGTGTTGGATTTAGAGTTCCAAATACATCTATCAATATAGGAGAAAACAGAGTGAAACCTAAAAATTCAAACTGTTACTGGAAATGAACGCTTCAACATAGAAGAACGAAATTTGGGGAACCAAGTTGCCTTCGTATACTGATCATTACCTGAAAGTATCATCCAGTTTGGGTGAAAAAATATTTGCTGAGATTTCTGGAGATTCGTAATTTTTGGAAGATTGGCAACCCCTTTCCATGAAAGTGTTTCTCGCCAGTCAGTGCTTAGGGCTACATCAAGAGGAAACAAACCATAGAGATCGTAATTTTTGGAAGCTTGGCAACCCCTTTCCATGAAAGTGCTTCTCGCCAGTCAGTGCTTAGGGCTACATCAAGAGGAAACAAAACATAGAGATAGAACGTGAAACTACTTTACTGTGTCAAGTTTCAAGAAGCTAGCACAAACCGTGTTGGATTTAGAGTTCCAAATACATGTATCAATATAGGAGAAAACAGAGTGATACCTAAAAATTCAAACTGTTACTGGAAATGAACGCTTCAACATAGAAGAACGAAATTTGGGGAACCAAGTCGCCTTAGTGTGATCATCATTACCTGAAAGTATCATCCAGTTTGGGTGAAAAAATATTGGCTGAGATTTCTGGAGATTCGTAATTTTTGGAAGCTTGGCAAGCCCTTTCCATGAAAGTGTTTCTCGCCAGTCACTGCTTAGGGCTACATCAAGAGGAAACAAAATAGAGATAGAACGTGAAACTACTTTACTGTGTCAAGTTTCAAGAAGCTACCACAAACCGTGTTGGATTTAAAGTTCCAAATACATGTATCAATATAGGAGAAAACAGAGTGATACCTAAAAATTCAAACTGTTACTGGAAATGAACGCTTCAACATAGAAGAACGAAATTTGGGGAACCAAGTCACCTTCGTTTACTGATCATTACCTGAAAGTATCATCCAGTTTTGGTGAAAAAATATTTGCTGAGATTTCTGGAGATTCGTAATTTTTGGAAGCTTGGCAACCCCTTTCCATGAAAGTGTTTCTCGCCAGTCACTGCTTAGGGCTACATCAAGAGGAAACAAAACATAGAGATAGAACATGAAACTACTTTATTGTGTCAAGTTTCAAGAAGTTAGCACAAACCGTGTTGGTTTTAGAGTTCCAAATACATGTATCAATATAGGAGAAAACAGAGTGAAACCTAAAAATTCAAACTGTTACTGGAAATGAACGCTTCAACATACAAGAACGAAATATGGGGAACCAAGTCGCCTTCGTTTACTGATCATTACCTGAAAGTATCATCCAGTTTGGGTGAAAAAATATTTCCTGAGATTTCTGGAGATTCGAAATTTTTGGAAGCTTGGCAACCCCTTTCAATGAAAGTGTTTCTCGCCAGTCACTGCTTAGGGCTACATCAAGAGGAAACAAAACATAGAGATAGAACGCGAAACTACTTTATTGTGTCAAGTTTCAAGAAGCTAGCACAAACCGTGTTGGATTTAGAGTTCCAAATACATGTATCAATATAGGAGAAAACAGAGTGAAACCTAAAAATTCAAACTGTTACTGGAAATGAATGCTTCAACATAGAAGAACGAAATTTGGGGAACCAAGTCGCCTTCGTTTACTGATCATTACCTGAAAGTATCATCCAGTTTGGGTGAAAAAATACTTGCTGAGATTTCTGGAGATTCGTAATTTTTGGAAGCTTGGCAACCCCTTTGCATGAAAGTGTTTCTCGCCAGTCAGTGCTTAGGGCTACATCAAGAGGAAACAAACTATAGAGATTGAACGTGAAACTACTTTACTGTGTCAAGATTCAAGAAGCTAGCACAAACCGTGTTGGATTTAGAGTTCCAAATACATGTATCAATATAGGAGAAAACAGAGTGATACCTAAAAATTCAAACTGTTACTGGAAATGAACGCTTCAACATAGAAGAACGAAATTTGGGGAACCAAGTCGCCTTAGTGTACTGATCATTACCTGAAAGTATCATCCAGTTTGGGTGAAAAAATATTGGCTGAGATTTCTGGAGATTCGTAATTTTTGGAAGCTTGGCAACCCCTTTCCATGGAAGTGTTTCTCGCCAGTCACTGCTTAGGGCTACATCAAGAGGAAACAAAATATAGAGATAGAACATGAAACTACTTTACTGTGTCAAGTTTCAAGTAGCTAGCACAAACCGTGTTGGATTTAGTGTTCCAAATATATCTATCAATATAGGAGAAAACAGAGTGATACCTAAAAATTCAAACTGTTACTGGAAATGAACGCTTCAACATAGAAGAACAAAATTTGGGGAATCAAGTCGCCTTAGTGTACTCATCATTACCTGAAAGTATCATCCAGTTTGGGTGAAAAAATATTGGCTGAGATTTCTGGAGATTCGTAATTTTTGGAAGCTTGGCAACCCCTTTCCATGAAAGTGTTTCTCGCCAGTCAGTGCTTAGGGCTACATCAAGAGGAAACAAAACATAGAGATAGAACGTGAAACTACTTTACTGTGTCAAGTTTCAAGAAGCTAGCACAAACCGTGTTGGATTTAGAGTTCCAAATACATCTATCAATATAGGAGAAAACAGAGTGAAACCTAAAAATTCAAACTGTTACTGGAAATGAACGCTTCAACATAGAAGAACGAAATTTGGGGAACCAAGTTGCCTTCGTGTACTGATCATTACCTGAAAGTATCATCCAGTTTGGGTGAAAAAATATTTGCTGAGATTTCTGGAGATTCGTAATTTTTGGAAGCTTGGCAACCCCTTTCCATGAAAGTGTTTCTCGCCAGTCAGTGCTTAGGGCTACATCAAGAGGAAACAAACCATAGAGATCGTAATTTTTGGAAGCTTGGCAACCCCTTTCCATGAAAGTGCTTCTCGCCAGTCAGTGCTTAGGGCTACATCAAGAGGAAACAAAACATAGAGATAGAACGTGAAACTACTTTACTGTGTCAAGTTTCAAGAAGCTAGCACAAACCGTGTTGGATTTAGAGTTCCAAATACATGTATCAATATAGGAGAAAACAGAGTGATACCTAAAAATTCAAACTGTTACTGGAAATGAACGCTTCAACATAGAAGAACGAAATTTGGGGAACCAAGTCGCCTTAGTGTGATCATCATTACCTGAAAGTATCATCCAGTTTGGGTGAAAAAATATTGGCTGAGATTTCTGGAGATTCGTAATTTTTGGAAGCTTGGCAAGCCCTTTCCATGAAAGTGTTTCTCGCCAGTCACTGCTTAGGGCTACATCAAGAGGAAACAAAACATAGAGATAGAACGTGAAACTACTTTACTGTGTCAAGTTTCAAGAAGCTACCACAAACCGTGTTGGATTTAAAGTTCCAAATACATGTATCAATATAGGAGAAAACAGAGTGATACCTAAAAATTCAAACTGTTACTGGAAATGAACGCTTCAACATAGAAGAACGAAATTTGGGGAACCAAGTCACCTTCGTTTACTGATCATTACCTGAAAGTATCATCCAGTTTTGGTGAAAAAATATTTGCTGAGATTTCTGGAGATTCGTAATTTTTGGAAGCTTGGCAACCCCTTTCCATGAAAGTGTTTCTCACCAGTCACTGCTTAGGGCTACATCAAGAGGAAACAAAACATCGAGATAGAACGTGAAACTACTTTATTGTGTCAAGTTTCAAGAAGCTAGCACAAACAGTGTTTGATGTGGAGTTCCAAATACATCTATCAATATAGGAGAAAACAGAGTGAAACCTAAAAATTCAAACTGTTACTGGAAATGAACGCTTCAACATAGAAGAACGAAATTTGGGGAACCAAGTCGCCTTAGTGTACTGATCATTACCTGAAAGTATCATCCAGTTTGGGTGAAAAAATATTAGCTGATATTTCTGGAGATTCGAAATTTTTGGAAGCTTGGCAACCCCTTTCCATGAAAGTGTTTCTCGCCAGTCACTGCTTAGGGCTACATCAAGAGGAAACAAAACAAAGAGATAGAACGTGAAACTACTTTCTTGTGTCAAGTTTCAAGAAGCTAGCACAAACCGTGTTAGATTTAGAGTTCCATATACATGTATCAATATAAGAGAAAACAGAGTGAAACCTAAAAATTCAAACTGTTACTGGAAATGAACGCTTCAACATAGAAGATCGAAATTTGGGGAACCAAGTCGCCTTAGTGTACTGATCATCACCTGAAAGTATCATCCAGTTTGGGTGAAAAAATATTGGCTGAGATTTCTGGAGATTCGTAATTTTTGGAAGCTTGGCAAGCCCTTTCCATGAAAGTGTTTCTCGCCAGTCACTGCTTAGGGCTACATCAAGAGGAAACAAAATAGAGATAGAACGTGAAACTACTTTACTGTGTCAAGTTTCAAGAAGCTACCACAAACCGTGTTGGATTTAAAGTTCCAAATACATGTATCAATATAGGAGAAAACAGAGTGATACCTAAAAATTCAAACTGTTACTGGAAATGAACGCTTCAACATAGAAGAACGAAATTTGGGGAACCAAGTCACCTTCGTTTACTGATCATTACCTGAAAGTATCATCCAGTTTTGGTGAAAAAATATTTGCTGAGATTTCTGGAGATTCGTAATTTTTGGAAGCTTGGCAACCCCTTTCCATGAAAGTGTTTCTCGCCAGTCACTGCTTAGGGCTACATCAAGAGGAAACAAAACATAGAGATAGAACATGAAACTACTTTATTGTGTCAAGTTTCAAGAAGTTAGCACAAACCGTGTTGGTTTTAGAGTTCCAAATACATGTATCAATATAGGAGAAAAAAGAGTGAAACCTAAAAATTCAAACTGTTACTGGAAATGAACGCTTCAACATACAAGAACGAAATATGGGGAACCAAGTCGCCTTCGTTTACTGATCATTACCTGAAAGTATCATCCAGTTTGGGTGAAAAAATATTTCCTGAGATTTCTGGAGATTCGAAATTTTTGGAAGCTTGGCAACCCCTTTCAAGGAAAGTGTTTCTCGCCAGTCACTGCTTAGGGCTACATCAAGAGGAAACAAAACATTGAGATAGAACGCGAAACTACTTTATTGTGTCAAGTTTCAAGAAGCTAGCACAAACCGTGTTGGATTTAGAGTTCCAAATACATGTATCAATATAGGAGAAAACAGAGTGAAACCTAAAAATTCAAACTGTTACTGGAAATGAATGCTTCAACATAGAAGAACGAAATTTGGGGAACCAAGTCGCCTTCGTTTACTGATCATTACCTGAAAGTATCATCCAGTTTGGGTGAAAAAATACTTGCTGAGATTTCTGGAGATTCGTAATTTTTGGAAGCTTGGCAACCCCTTTGCATGAAAGTGTTTCTCGCCAGTCAGTGCTTAGGGCTACATCAAGAGGAAACAAACTACAGAGATAGAACGTGAAACTACTTTACTGTGTCAAGATTCAAGAAGCTAGCACAAACCGTGTTGGATTTAGAGTTCCAAATACATGTATCAATATAGGAGAAAACAGAGTGATACCTAAAAATTCAAACTGTTACTGGAAATGAACGCTTCAACATAGAAGAACGAAATTTGGGGAACCAAGTCGCCTTAGTGTACTGATCATTACCTGAAAGTATCATCCAGTTTGGGTGAAAAAATATTGGCTGAGATTTCTGGAGATTCGTAATTTTTGGAAGCTTGGCAACCCCTTTCCATGGAAGTGTTTCTCGCCAGTCACTGCTTAGGGCTACATCAAGAGGAAACAAAATATAGAGATAGAACATGAAACTACTTTACTGTGTCAAGTTTCAAGTAGCTAGCACAAACCGTGTTGGATTTAGTGTTCCAAATACATCTATCAATATAGGAGAAAACAGAGTGATACCTAAAAATTCAAACTGTTACTGGAAATGAACGCTTCAACATAGAAGAACGAAATTTGGGGAACCACGTCGCCTTAGTGTACTCATCATTACCTGAAAGTAACATCCAGTTTGGGTGAAAAAATATTTGCTGAGATTTCTGGAGATTCGTAATTTTTGGAAGCTTGGCAACCCCTTTCCATGAAAGTGTTTCTCGCCAGTCAGTGCTTAGGGCTACATCAAGAGGAAACAAAACATAGAGATAGAACGTGAAACTACTTTACTGTGTCAAGTTTCAAGAAGCTAGCACAAACCGTGTTGGATTTAGAGTTCCAAATACATCTATCAATATAGGAGAAAACAGAGTGAAACCTAAAAATTCAAACTGTTACTGGAAATGAACGCTTCAACATAGAAGAACGAAATTTGGGGAACCAAGTCGCCTTCGTGTACTGATCATTACCTGAAAGTATCATCCAGTTTGGGTGAAAAAATATTTGCTGAGATTTCTGGAGATTCGTAATTTTTGGAAGCTTGGCAACCCCTTTCCATGAAAGTGTTTCTCGCCAGTCAGTGCTTAGGGCTACATCAAGAGGAAACAAACCATAGAGATCGTAATTTTTGGAAGCTTGGCAACCCCTTTCCATGAAAGTGCTTCTCGCCAGTCAGTGCTTAGGGCTACATCAAGAGGAAACAAAACATAGAGATAGAACGTGAAACTACTTTACTGTGTCAAGTTTCAAGAAGCTAGCACAAACCGTGTTGGATTTAGAGTTCCAAATACATGTATCAATATAGGAGAAAACAGAGTGATACCTAAAAATTCAAACTGTTACTGGAAATGAACGCTTCAACATAGAAGAACGAAATTTGGGGAACCAAGTCGCCTTAGTGTGATCATCATTACCTGAAAGTATCATCCAGTTTGGGTGAAAAAATATTGGCTGAGATTTCTGGAGATTCGTAATTTTTGGAAGCTTGGCAAGCCCTTTCCATGAAAGTGCTTCTCGCCAGTCAGTGCTTAGGGTACATCAAGAGGAAACAAAACATAGAGATAGAACGTGAAACTACTTTACTGTGTCAAGTTTCAAGAAGCTAGCACAAACCGTGTTGGATTTAGAGTTCCAAATACATGTATCAATATAGGAGAAAACAGAGTGATACCTAAAAATTCAAACTGTTACTGGAAATGAACGCTTCAACATAGAAGATCGAAATTTGGGGAACCAAGTCGCCTTAGTGTGATCATCATTACCTGAAAGTATCTTCCAGTTTGGGTGAAAAAATATTGGCTGAGATTTCTGGAGATTCGTAATTTTTGGAAGCTTGGCAACCCCTTTCCATGAAAGTGTTTCTCGCCAGTCACTGCTTAGGGCTACATCAAGAGGAAACAAAACATAGAGATAGAACATGAAACTACTTTACTGTGTCAAGTTTCAAGAAGCTAGCACAAACCGTGTTGGATTTAGAGTTCCAAATACATGTATCAATATAGGAGAAAACAGAGTGATACCTAAAAATTCAAACTGTTACTGGAAATGAACGCTTCAACATAGAAGAACGAAATTTGGGGAACCAAGTCACCTTCGTTTACTGATCATTACCTGAAAGTATCATCCAGTTTGGGTGAAAAAATATTTGCTGAGATTTCTGGAGATTCGAAATTTTTGGAAGCTTGGCAACCCATTTCCATGAAAGTGTTTCTCGCCAGTCACTGCTTAGGGCTACATCAAGAGGAAACAAAACAAAGAGATAGAACGTGAAACTACTTTCTTGTGTCAAGTTTCAAGAAGCTAGCACAAACCGTGTTAGATTTAGAGTTCCATATACATGTATCAATATAAGAGAAAACAGAGTGAAACCTAAAAATTCAAACTGTTACTGGAAATGAACGCTTCAACATAGAAGATCGAAATTTGGGGAACCAAGTCGCCTTAGTGTACTGATCATCACCTGAAAGTATCATCCAGTTTGGGTGAAAAAATATTGGCTGAGATTTCTGGAGATTCGTAATTTTTGGAAGCTTGGCAAGCCCTTTCCATGAAAGTGTTTCTCGCCAGTCACTGCTTAGGGCTACATCAAGAGGAAACAAAATAGAGATAGAACGTGAAACTACTTTACTGTGTCAAGTTTCAAGAAGCTACCACAAACCGTGTTGGATTTAAAGTTCCAAATACATGTATCAATATAGGAGAAAACAGAGTGATACCTAAAAATTCAAACTGTTACTGGAAATGAACGCTTCAACATAGAAGAACGAAATTTGGGGAACCAAGTCACCTTCGTTTACTGATCATTACCTGAAAGTATCATCCAGTTTTGGTGAAAAAATATTTGCTGAGATTTCTGGAGATTCGTAATTTTTGGAAGCTTGGCAACCCCTTTCCATGAAAGTGTTTCTCGCCAGTCACTGCTTAGGGCTACATCAAGAGGAAACAAAACATAGAGATAGAACATGAAACTACTTTATTGTGTCAAGTTTCAAGAAGTTAGCACAAACCGTGTTGGTTTTAGAGTTCCAAATACATGTATCAATATAGGAGAAAAAAGAGTGAAACCTAAAAATTCAAACTGTTACTGGAAATGAACGCTTCAACATACAAGAACGAAATATGGGGAACCAAGTCGCCTTCGTTTACTGATCATTACCTGAAAGTATCATCCAGTTTGGGTGAAAAAATATTTCCTGAGATTTCTGGAGATTCGAAATTTTTGGAAGCTTGGCAACCCCTTTCCATGAAAGTGTTTCTCGCCAGTCACTGCTTAGGGCTACATCAAGAGGAAACAAAACATTGAGATAGAACGCGAAACTACTTTATTGTGTCAAGTTTCAAGAAGCTAGCACAAACCGTGTTGGATTTAGAGTTCCAAATACATGTATCAATATAGGAGAAAACAGAGTGAAACCTAAAAATTCAAACTGTTACTGGAAATGAATGCTTCAACATAGAAGAACGAAATTTGGGGAACCAAGTCGCCTTCGTTTACTGATCATTACCTGAAAGTATCATCCAGTTTGGGTGAAAAAATACTTGCTGAGATTTCTGGAGATTCGTAATTTTTGGAAGCTTGGCAACCCCTTTGCATGAAAGTGTTTCTCGCCAGTCAGTGCTTAGGGCTACATCAAGAGGAAACAAACTACAGAGATAGAACGTGAAACTACTTTACTGTGTCAAGATTCAAGAAGCTAGCACAAACCGTGTTGGATTTAGAGTTCCAAATACATGTATCAATATAGGAGAAAACAGAGTGATACCTAAAAATTCAAACTGTTACTGGAAATGAACGCTTCAACATAGAAGAACGAAATTTGGGGAACCAAGTCGCCTTAGTGTACTGATCATTACCTGAAAGTATCATCCAGTTTGGGTGAAAAAATACTTGCTGAGATTTCTGGAGATTCGTAATTTTTGGAAGCTTGGCAACCCCTTTCCATGGAAGTGTTTCTCGCCAGTCACTGCTTAGGGCTACATCAAGAGGAAACAAAATATAGAGATAGAACATGAAACTACTTTACTGTGTCAAGTTTCAAGTAGCTAGCACAAACCGTGTTGGATTTAGTGTTCCAAATACATCTATCAATATAGGAGAAAACAGAGTGATACCTAAAAATTCAAACTGTTACTGGAAATGAACGCTTCAACATAGAAGAACGAAATTTGGGGAACCACGTCGCCTTAGTGTACTCATCATTACCTGAAAGAAACATCCAGTTTGGGTGAAAAAATATTGGCTGAGATTTCTGGAGATTCGTAATTTTTGGAAGCTTGGCAACCCCTTTCCATGAAAGTGTTTCTCGCCAGTCAGTGCTTAGGGCTACATCAAGAGGAAACAAAACATAGAGATAGAACGTGAAACTACTTTACTGTGTCAAGTTTCAAGAAGCTAGCACAAACCGTGTTGGATTTAGAGTTCCAAATACATCTATCAATATAGGAGAAAACAGAGTGAAACCTAAAAATTCAAACTGTTACTGGAAATGAACGCTTCAACATAGAAGAACGAAATTTGGGGAACCAAGTCGCCTTCGTGTACTGATCATTACCTGAAAGTATCATCCAGTTTGGGTGAAAAAATATTTGCTGAGATTTCTGGAGATTCGTAATTTTTGGAAGCTTGGCAACCCCTTTGCATGAAAGTGTTTCTCGCCAGTCAGTGCTTAGGGTACATCAAGAGGAAACAAACCATAGAGATCGTAATTTTTGGAAGCTTGGCAACCCCTTTCCATGAAAGTGCTTCTCGCCAGTCAGTGCTTAGGGTACATCAAGAGGAAACAAAACATAGAGATAGATCGTGAAACTACTTTACTGTGTCAAGTTTCAAGAAGCTAGCACAAACCGTGTTGGATTTAGAGTTCCAAATACATGTATCAATATAGGAGAAAACAGAGTGATACCTAAAAATTCAAACTGTTACTGGAAATGAACGCTTCAACATAGAAGATCGAAATTTGGGGAACCAAGTCGCCTTAGTGTGATCATCATTACCTGAAAGTATCATCCAGTTTGGGTGAAAAAATATTGGCTGAGATTTCTGGAGATTCGTAATTTTTGGAAGCTTGGCAACCCCTTTCCATGAAAGTGTTTCTCGCCAGTCACTGCTTAGGGCTACATCAAGAGGAAACAAAACATAGAGATAGAACATGAAACTACTTTACTGTGTCAAGTTTCAAGAAGCTAGCACAAACCGTGTTGGATTTAGAGTTCCAAATACATGTATCAATATAGGAGAAAACAGAGTGATACCTAAAAATTCAAACTGTTACTGGAAATGAACGCTTCAACATAGAAGAACGAAATTTGGGGAACCAAGTCACCTTCGTTTACTGATCATTACCTGAAAGTATCATCCAGTTTGGGTGAAAAAATATTTGCTGAGATTTCTGGAGATTCGAAATTTTTGGAAGCTTGGCAACCCATTTCCATGAAAGTGTTTCTCGCCAGTCACTGCTTAGGGCTACATCAAGAGGAAACAAAACATCGAGATAGAACGTGAAACTACTTTATTGTGTCAAGTTTCAAGAAGCTAGCACAAACAGTGTTGGATGTGGAGTTCCAAATACATCTATCAATATAGGAGAAAACAGAGTGAAACCTAAAAATTCAAACTGTTACTGGAAATGAACGCTTCAACATAGAAGAACGAAATTTGGGGAACCAAGTCGCCTTAGTGTACTGATCATTACCTGAAAGTATCATCCAGTTTGGGTGAAAAAATATTTGCTGATATTTCTGGAGATTCGAAATTTTTGGAAGCTTGGCAACCCCTTTCCATGAAAGTGTTTCTCGCCAGTCACTGCTTAGGGCTACATCAAGAGGAAACAAAACAAAGAGATAGAACGTGAAACTACTTTCTTGTGTCAAGTTTCAAGAAGCTAGCACAAACCGTGTTAGATTTAGAGTTCCAAATACATGTATCAATGTAAGAGAAAACAGAGTGAAACCTAAAAATTCAAACTGTTACTGGAAATGAACGCTTCAACATAGAAGATCGAAATTTGGGGAACCAAGTCGCCTTAGTGTACTGATCATCACCTGAAAGTATCATCCAGTTTGGGTGAAAAAATATTTCCTGAGATCTCTAGAGATTCGTAATTTTTGGAAGTTGGCAACCCTTTTCCATGAAAGTGTTTCTCGCCAGTCACTGCTTAGGGCTACATCAAGAGGAAACAAAACAAAGAGATAGAATGTGAAACTTCTTTATTGTGTCAAGTTTCAAGAAGCTAGCACAAACCGTGTGGGATTTAGAGTTCCAAATCCATGTATCATTATAGGAGAAAACAGAGTGAAACCTAAAAATTCAAACTGTTACTGGAAATGAACGCTTCAACATACAAGAACGAAATATGGGGAACCAAGTCGACTTGGTGTCCTGAGCATTACCTGAAAGTGTCATCCAGATAGGGTGAAAAAATATTTGCTGTGATTTCTGGATATTCAGAATTTTTGGAAGCTTGGCAACCCCTTTCCATGAAAGTGTTTCTCGCCACTCACTGCTTAGGGCTACATCAAGAGGAAACAAAACATAGAGAGAGAACGTGAAACTACTTTATTGTGTCAAGTTTCAAGAAGCTAGCACAAACCGTGTTGGATTTAGAGTTCCAAATACATGTATCAATATAGGAGAAAACAGAGTGAAACCTAAAAATTCAAACTGTTACTGGAAATGAACGCTTCAACATAGAAGAACGAAATTTGGGGAACCAAGTCACCTTAGTGTACTGATCATTACCTGAAAGTATCATCCAGTTTGGGTGAAAAAATATTTGCTGAGATCTCTAGAGATTCGTAATTTTTGGAAGTTTGGCAACCCCTTTCCATGAAAGTGTTTCTCGCCAGTCACTGCTTAGGGCTACATCAAGAGGAAACAAAACATTGAGATAGAACGATAAACTACTTTATTGTGTCAAGTTTCAAGAAGTTAGCACAAACCGTGTTGGATTTAGAGTTCCAAATACATGTATCAATATAGGAGAAAACAGAGTGAAACCTAATAATTCAAACTGTTACTGGAAATGAACGCTTCAACATAGAAGAACGAAATTTGGGGAACCAAGTCGCCTTCGTTTACTGATCATTACCTGAAAGTATCATCCAGTTTGGGTGAAAAAATATTTGCTGAGATTTCTGGAGATTCGTAATTTTTGGAAGCTTGGCAACACCTTTGCATGAAAGTGTTTCTCGCCAGTCAGTGCTTAGGGCTACATCAAGAGGAAACAAACTACAGAGATAGAACATGAAACTACTTTACTGTGTCAAGATTCAAGAAGCTAGCACAAACCGTGTTGGATTTAGAGTTCCAAATACATGTATCAATATAGGAGAAAACAGAGTGATACCTAAAAATTCAAACTGTTACTGGAAATGAACGCTTCAACATAGAAGAACGAAATTTGGGGAACCAAGTCGCCTTAGTGTACTGATCATTACCTGAAAGTATCATCCAGTTTGGGTGAAAAAATATTGGCTGAGATTTCTGGAGATTCGTAATTTTTGGAAGCTTGGCAAACCCTTTCCATGGAAGTGTTTCTCGCCAGTCACTGCTTAGGGCTACATCAAGAGGAAACAAAATATAGAGATAGAACATGAAACTACTTTACTGTGTAAAGTTTCAAGTAGCTAGCACAAACCGTGTTGGATTTAGTGTTCCAAATACATCTATCAATATAGGAGAAAACAGAGTGATACCTAAAAATTCAAACTGTTACTGGAAATGAACGCTTCAACATAGAAGAACGAAATTTGGGGAACCAAGTCGCCTTAGTGTACTCATCATTACCTGAAAGTAACATCCAGTTTGGGTGAAAAAATATTGGCTGAGATTTCTGGAGATTCGTAATTTTTGGAAGCTTGGCAACCCCTTTCCATGAAAGTGTTTCTCGCCAGTCAGTGCTTAGGGCTACATCAAGAGGAAACAAAACATAGAGATAGAACGTGAAACTACTTTACTGTGTCAAGTTTCAAGAAGCTAGCACAAACCGTGTTGG
This sequence comes from Spermophilus citellus, assembly GCF_964194105.1. Taxonomy (NCBI): domain Eukaryota; kingdom Metazoa; phylum Chordata; class Mammalia; order Rodentia; family Sciuridae; genus Spermophilus; species Spermophilus citellus. The sequence goes on from NW_027672979.1 coordinate 110,214, forward strand.
ATTTAGAGTTCCAAATACATCTATCAATATAGGAGAAAACAGAGTGAAACCTAAAAATTCAAACTGTTACTGGAAATGAACGCTTCAACATAGAAGAACGAAATTTGGGGAACCAAGTCGCCTTCGTGTACTGATCATTACCTGAAAGTATCATCCAGTTTGGGTGAAAAAATATTTGCTGAGATTTCTGGAGATTCGTAATTTTTGGAAGCTTGGCAACCCCTTTGCATGAAAGTGTTTCTCGCCAGTCAGTGCTTAGGGTACATCAAGAGGAAACAAACCATAGAGATCGTAATTTTTGGAAGCTTGGCAACCCCTTTGCATGAAAGTGTTTCTCGCCAGTCATTGCTTAAGGCTACATCAAGAGGAAACAAACCATAGAGATAGAACGTGAAACTACTTTACTGTGTCAAGTTTGAAGAAGCTAGCACAAACCGTGTTGGATTTAGAGTTCCAAATACATCTATCAATATAGGAGAAAACAGAGTGAAACCTAAAAATTCAAACTGTTACTGGAAATGAACGCTTCAACATAGAAGAACGAAATTTGGGGAACCAAGTCGCCTTAATGTACTGATCATTACCTGAAAGTATCATCCAGTTTGGGTGAAAAAATATTGGCTGAGATTTCTGGAGATTCGTAATTTTTGGAAGCTTGGCAACCCCTTTCCATGAAAGTGTTTCTCGCCAGTCAGTGCTTAGGGCTACATCAAGAGGAAACAAAACATAGAGATAGAACGTGAAACTACTTTACTGTGTCAAGTTTCAAGAAGCTAGCACAAACCGTGTTGGATTTAGTGTTCCAAATACATCTATCAATATAGGAGAAAACAGAGTGATACCTAAAAATTCAAACTGTTACTGGAAATGAACGCTTCAACATAGAAGAACGAAATTTGGGGAACCAAGTCGCCTTAGTGTACTGATCATTACCTGAAAGTATCATCCAGTTTGGGTGAAAAAATATTGGCTGAGATTTCTGGAGATTCGTAATTTATGGAAGCTTAGCAACCCCTTTGCATGAAAGTGTTTCTCGCCAGTCAGTGCTTAGGGCTACATCAAGAGGAAAAAAACCATAGAGATAGAACGCGAAAGTACTTTTTTGTGTCAAGTTTCAAAAAGCTAGCACAAACCGTGTTGGATTTAAAGTTCCAAATACATGTATCAATATAGGAGAAAACAGAGTGATACCTAAAAATTCAAACTGTTACTGGAAATGAACGCTTCAACATAGAAGAACGAAATTTGGGGAACCAAGTCGCCTTAGTGTACTCATCATTACCTGAAAGTATCATCCAGTTTGGGTGAAAAAATATTGGCTGAGATTTCTGGAGATTCGTAATTTTTGGAAGCTTGGCAACCCCTTTCCATGAAAGTGTTTCTCGCCAGTCAGTGCTTACGGCTACATCAAGAGGAAACAAACCATAGAGATCGTAATTTTTGGAAGCTTGGCAACCCCTTTCCATGAAAGTGCTTCTCGCCAGTCACTGCTTAGGTCTACATCAAGAGGAAACAAAACATCGAGATAGAACGTGAAACTACTTTATTGTGTCAAGTTTCAAGAAGCTAGCACAAACAGTGTTGGATGTGGAGTTCCAAATACATCTATCAATATAGGAGAAAACAGAGTGAAACCTAAAAATTCAAACTGTTACTGGAAATGAACGCTTCAACATAGAAGAACGAAATTTGGGGAACCAAGTCGCCTTAGTGTACTGATCATTACCTGAAAGTATCATCCAGTTTGGGTGAAAAAATATTTGCTGAGATTTCTGGAGATTCGAAATTTTTGGAAGCTTGGCAACCCCTTTCCATGAAAGTGTTTCTCGCCAGTCACTGCTTAGGGCTACATCAAGAGGAAACAAAACAAAGAGATAGAACGTGAAACTACTTTCTTGTGTCAAGTTTCAAGAAGCTAGCACAAACCGTGTTAGATTTAGAGTTCCAAATACATGTATCAATATAAGAGAAAACAGAGTGAAACCTAAAAATTCAAACTGTTACTGGAAATGAACGCTTCAACATAGAAGAACGAAATTTGGGGAACCAAGTCGCCTTAGTGTACTGATCATCACCTGAAAGTATCATCCAGTTTGGGTGAAAAAATATTTCCTGAGATCTCTAGAGATTCGTAATTTTTGGAAGCTTAGCAACCCCTTTGCATGAAAGTGTTTCTCGCCAGTCAGTGCTTATGGCTACATCAAGAGGAAACAAACCATAGAGATAGAACGTGAAACTACTTTACTGTGTCAAGTTTGAAGAAGCTAGCACAAACCGTGTTGGATTTAGAGTTCCAAATACATCTATCAATATAGGAGAAAACAGAGTGAAACCTAAAAATTCAAACTGTTACTGGAAATGAACGCTTCAACATAGAAGAACGAAACTTGGGGAACCAAGTCGCCTTAATGTACTGATCATTACCTGAAAGTATCATCCAGTTTGGGTGAAAAAATATTTGCTGAGATTTCTGGAGATTCGTAATTTTTGGAAGCTTGGCAACCCCTTTCCATGAAAGTGTTTCTCGCCAGTCAGTGCTTAGGGCTACATCAAGAGGAAACAAAACATAGAGATAGAACGTGAAACTACTTTACTGTGTCAAGTTTCAAGAAGCTAGCACAAACCGTGTTGGATTTAGAGTTCCAAATACATCTATCAATATAGGAGAAAACAGAGTGAAACCTAAAAATTCAAACTGTTACTGGAAATGAACGCTTCAACATAGAAGAACGAAATTTGGGGAACCAAGTCGCCTTAGTGTACTGATCATTACCTGAAAGTATCATCCAGTTTGGGTGAAAAAATATTGGCTGAGATTTCTGGAGATTCGTAATTTATGGAAGCTTAGCAACCCCTTTGCATGAAAGTGTTTCTCGCCAGTCAGTGCTTAGGGCTACATCAAGAGGAAAAAAACCATAGAGATAGAACGTGAAACTACTTTACTGTGTCAAGTTTCAAAAAGCTAGCACAAACCGTGTTGGATTTAAAGTTCCAAATACATGTATCAATATAGGAGAAAACAGAGTGATACCTAAAAATTCAAACTGTTACTGGAAATGAACGCTTCAACATAGAAGAACGAAATTTGGGGAACCAAGTCGCCTTAGTGTACTCATCATTACCTGAAAGTATCATCCAGTTTGGGTGAAAAAATATTGGCTGAGATTTCTGGAGATTCGTAATTTTTGGAAGCTTGGCAACCCCTTTCCATGAAAGTGTTTCTCGCCAGTCAGTGCTTAGGGCTACATCAAGAGGAAACAAAACATAGAGATAGAACGTGAAACTACTTTACTGTGTCAAGTTTCAAGAAGCTAGCACAAACCGTGTTGGATTTAGAGTTCCAAATACATCTATCAATATAGGAGAAAACAGAGTGAAACCTAAAAATTCAAACTGTTACTGGAAATGAACGCTTCAACATAGAAGAACGAAATTTGGGGAACCAAGTCGCCTTAGTGTACTGATCATTACCTGAAAGTATCATCCAGTTTGGGTGAAAAAATATTGGCTGAGATTTCTGGAGATTCGTAATTTATGGAAGCTTAGCAACCCCTTTGCATGAAAGTGTTTCTCGCCAGTCAGTGCTTAGGGCTTCATCAAGAGGAAAAAAACCATAGAGATAGAACGTGAAACTACTTTACTGTGTCAAGTTTCAAAAAGCTAGCACAAACCGTGTTGGATTTAAAGTTCCAAATACATGTATCAATATAGGAGAAAACAGAGTGATACCTAAAAATTCAAACTGTTACTGGAAATGAACGCTTCAACATAGAAGAACGAAATTTGGGGAACCAAGTCGCCTTAGTGTACTCATCATTACATGAAAGTATCATCCAGTTTGGGTGAAAAAATATTGGCTGAGATTTCTGGAGATTCGTAATTTCTGGAAGCTTGGCAACCCCTTTCCATGAAAGTGTTTCTCGCCAGTCAGTGCTTACGGCTACATCAAGAGGAAACAAACCATAGAGATCGTAATTTTTGGAAGCTTGGCAACCCCTTTCCATGAAAGTGCTTCTCGCCAGTCACTGCTTAGGTCTACATCAAGAGGAAACAAAACATCGAGATAGAACGTGAAACTACTTTATTGTGTCAAGTTTCAAGAAGCTAGCACAAACAGTGTTGGATGTGGAGTTCCAAATACATCTATCAATATAGGAGAAAACAGAGTGAAACCTAAAAATTCAAACTGTTACTGGAAATGAACGCTTCAACATAGAAGAACGAAATTTGGGGAACCAAGTCGCCTTAGTGTACTGATCATTACCTGAAAGTATCATCCAGTTTGGGTGAAAAAATATTTGCTGAGATTTCTGGAGATTCGAAATTTTTGGAAGCTTGGCAACCCCTTTCCATGAAAGTGTTTCTCGCCAGTCACTGCTTAGGGCTACATCAAGAGGAAACAAAACAAAGAGATAGAACGTGAAACTACTTACTTGTGTCAAGTTTCAAGAAGCTAGCACAAACCGTGTTAGATTTAGAGTTCCAAATACATGTATCAATATAAGAGAAAACAGAGTGAAACCTAAAAATTCAAACTGTTACTGGAAATGAACGCTTCAACATAGAAGAACGAAATTTGGGGAACCAAGTCGCCTTAGTGTACTGATCATCACCTGAAAGTATCATCCAGTTTGGGTGAAAAAATATTTCCTGAGATCTCTAGAGATTCGTAATTTTTGGAAGCTTAGCAACCCCTTTGCATGAAAGTGTTTCTCGCCAGTCAGTGCTTATGGCTACATCAAGAGGAAACAAACCATAGAGATAGAACGTGAAACTACTTTACTGTGTCAAGTTTGAAGAAGCTAGCACAAACCGTGTTGGATTTAGAGTTCCAAATACATCTATCAATATAGGAGAAAACAGAGTGAAACCTAAAAATTCAAACTGTTACTGGAAATGAACGCTTCAACATAGAAGAACGAAACTTGGGGAACCAAGTCGCCTTAATGTACTGATCATTACCTGAAAGTATCATCCAGTTTGGGTGAAAAAATATTGGCTGAGATTTCTGGAGATTCGTAATTTTTGGAAGCTTGGCAACCCCTTTCCATGAAAGTGTTTCTCGCCAGTCAGTGCTTAGGGCTACATCAAGAGGAAACAAAACATAGAGATAGAACGTGAAACTACTTTACTGTGTCAAGTTTCAAGAAGCTAGCACAAACCGTGTTGGATTTAGAGTTCCAAATACATCTATCAATATAGGAGAAAACAGAGTGAAACCTAAAAATTCAAACTGTTACTGGAAATGAACGCTTCAACATAGAAGAACGAAATTTGGGGAACCAAGTCGCCTTAGTATACTGATCATTACCTGAAAGTATCATCCAGTTTGGGTGAAAAAATATTGGCTGAGATTTCTGGAGATTCGTAATTTATGGAAGCTTAGCAACCCCTTTGCATGAAAGTGTTTCTCGCCAGTCAGTGCTTAGGGCTACATCAAGAGGAAAAAAACCATAGAGATAGAACGTGAAACTACTTTACTGTGTCAAGTTTCAAAAAGCTAGCACAAACCGTGTTGGATTTAAAGTTCCAAATACATGTATCAATATAGGAGAAAACAGAGTGATACCTAAAAATTCAAACTGTTACTGGAAATGAACGCTTCAACATAGAAGAACGAAATTTGGGGAACCAAGTCGCCTTAGTGTACTCATCATTACCTGAAAGTATCATCCAGTTTGGGTGAAAAAATATTGGCTGAGATTTCTGAAGATTCGTAATTTTTGGAAGCTTGGCAACCCCTTTCCATGAAAGTGTTTCTCGCCAGTCTGTGCTTACGGCTACATCAAGAGGAAACAAACCATAGAGATCGTAATTTTTGGAAGCTTGGCAACCCCTTTCCATGAAAGTGCTTCTCGCCAGTCAGTGCTTAGGGCTACATCAAGAGGAAACAAAACATAGAGATAGAACGTGAAACTACTTTACTGTGTCAAGTTTCAAGAAGCTAGCACAAACCGTGTTGGATTTAGAGTTCCAAATACATGTATCAATATAGGAGAAAACAGAGTGATACCTAAAAATTCAAACTGTTACTGGAAATGAACGCTTCAACATAGAAGAACGAAATTTGGGGAACCAAGTCGCCTTAGTGTGATCATCATTACCTGAAAGTATCATCCAGTTTGGGTGAAAAAATATTGGCTGAGATTTCTGGAGATTCGTAATTTTTGGAAGCTTGGCAACCCCTTTCCATGAAAGTGTTTCTCGCCAGTCACTGCTTAGGGCTACATCAAGAGGAAACAAAACATAGAGATAGAACATGAAACTACTTTACTGTGTCAAGTTTCAAGAAGCTAGCACAAACCGTGTTGGATTTAGAGTTCCAAATACATCTATCAATATAGGAGAAAACAGAGTGATACCTAAAAATTCAAACTGTTACTGGAAATGAACGCTTCAACATAGAAGAACGAAATTTGGGGAACCAAGTCGCCTTAGTGTACTCATCATTACCTGAAAGTATCATCCAGTTTGGGTGAAAAAATATTTGCTGAGATTTCTGGAGATTCGAAATTTTTGGAAGCTTGGCAACCCATTTCCATGAAAGTGTTTCTCGCCAGTCACTGCTTAGGGCTACATCAAGAGGAAACAAAACATCGAGATAGAACGTGAAACTACTTTATTGTGTCAAGTTTCAAGAAGCTAGCACAAACAGTGTTGGATGTGGAGTTCCAAATACATCTATCAATATAGGAGAAAACAGAGTGAAACCTAAAAATTCAAACTGTTACTGGAAATGAACGCTTCAACATAGAAGAACAAAATTTGGGGAACCAAGTCGCCTTAGTGTACTGATCATTACCTGAAAGTATCATCCAGTTTGGGTGAAAAAATATTTGCTGAGATTTCTGGAGATTCGAAATTTTTGGAAGCTTGGCAACCCCTTTCCATGAAAGTGTTTCTCGCCAGTCACTGCTTAGGGCTACATCAAGAGGAAACAAAACAAAGAGATAGAACGTGAAACTACTTACTTGTGTCAAGTTTCAAGAAGCTAGCACAAACCGTGTTAGATTTAGAGTTCCAAATACATGTATCAATATAAGAGAAAACAGAGTGAAACCTAAAAATTCAAACTGTTACTGGAAATGAACGCTTCAACATAGAAGAACGAAATTTGGGGAACCAAGTCGCCTTAGTGTACTGATCATCACCTGAAAGTATCATCCAGTTTGGGTGAAAAAATATTTCCTGAGATCTCTAGAGATTCGTAATTTTTGGAAGCTTAGCAACCCCTTTGCATGAAAGTGTTTCTCGCCAGTCAGTGCTTATGGCTACATCAAGAGGAAACAAACCATAGAGATAGAACGTGAAACTACTTTACTGTGTCAAGTTTGAAGAAGCTAGCACAAACCGTGTTGGATTTAGAGTTCCAAATACATCTATCAATATAGGAGAAAACAGAGTGAAACCTAAAAATTCAAACTGTTACTGGAAATGAACGCTTCAACATAGAAGAACGAAACTTGGGGAACCAAGTCGCCTTAATGTACTGATCATTACCTGAAAGTATCATCCAGTTTGGGTGAAAAAATATTTGCTGAGATTTCTGGAGATTCGTAATTTTTGGAAGCTTGGCAACCCCTTTCCATGAAAGTGTTTCTCGCCAGTCAGTGCTTAGGGCTACATCAAGAGGAAACAAAACATAGAGATAGAACGTGAAACTACTTTACTGTGTCAAGTTTCAAGAAGCTAGCACAAACCGTGTTGGATTTAGAGTTCCAAATACATCTATCAATATAGGAGAAAACAGAGTGAAACCTAAAAATTCAAACTGTTACTGGAAATGAACGCTTCAACATAGAAGAACGAAATTTGGGGAACCAAGTCGCCTTAGTGTACTGATCATTACCTGAAAGTATCATCCAGTTTGGGTGAAAAAATATTGGCTGAGATTTCTGGAGATTCGTAATTTATGGAAGCTTAGCAACCCCTTTGCATGAAAGTGTTTCTCGCCAGTCAGTGCTTAGGGCTACATCAAGAGGAAAAAAACCATAGAGATAGAACGTGAAACTACTTTACTGTGTCAAGTTTCAAAAAGCTAGCACAAACCGTGTTGGATTTAAAGTTCCAAATACATGTATCAATATAGGAGAAAACAGAGTGATACCTAAAAATTCAAACTGTTACTGGAAATGAACGCTTCAACATAGAAGAACGAAATTTGGGGAACCAAGTCGCCTTAGTGTACTCATCATTACCTGAAAGTATCATCCAGTTTGGGTGAAAAAATATTGGCTGAGATTTCTGGAGATTCGTAATTTTTGGAAGCTTGGCAACCCCTTTCCATGAAAGTGTTTCTCGCCAGTCAGTGCTTAGGGCTACATCAAGAGGAAACAAACCATAGAGATAGAACGTGAAACTACTTTACTGTGTCAAGTTTGAAGAAGCTAGCACAAACCGTGTTGGATTTAGAGTTCCAAATACATCTATCAATATAGGAGAAAACAGAGTGAAACCTAAAAATTCAAACTGTTACTGGAAATGAACGCTTCAACATAGAAGAACGAAATTTGGGGAACCAAGTCGCCTTAATGTACTGATCATTACCTGAAAGTATCATCCAGTTTGGGTGAAAAAATATTGGCTGAGATTTCTGGAGATTCGTAATTTTTGGAAGCTTGGCAACCCCTTTCCATGAAAGTGTTTCTCGCCAGTCAGTGCTTAGGGCTACATCAAGAGGAAACAAAACATAGAGATAGAACGTGAAACTACTTTACTGTGTCAAGTTTCAAGAAGCTAGCACAAACCGTGTTGGATTTAGAGTTCCAAATACATCTATCAATATAG